>NC_042300.1:1594794-1752215 GCF_901000725.2 Takifugu rubripes | reverse complement strand
TTATCAGGGTGTCCAAACAACTCTTTAAGAGGCCTCCAGCTGATCCAAAATGCTGCAGCCAAAGTTCTGACAGGTATTGACAAAAGAGATCACATAACTCCTTTACTGGCGTCTCTTCATTGGCTGCCCGTTCAATTTAGAATAATTTTTAAAACCCTTCTTTTGACCTACAAGGTCCTCAGAGGCCTAGCTCCATCCTACCTGGAGGAGCTAGTGATACCTTACCAGCCCAATAGACCGCTCCGCTCCATCGCTACTTTTAAGATCTATCATAGATAGATACTATCATAGATAGACAATTATCATACTTAGGGGGTCGTCTAATCATTAGGTCACATCTTAGCTATGCTGCTATAGGCCAAGGCTGCCAGGGTCCAGAAACATGATCACCTGACAGGCATCTGTCACCCCACTGGGTCATGGTTTCCTCTCCTCTCCTCTCCTCTCCTCTCCTCTCCTCTCCTCTCCTCTCCTCTCCTCTCCTCTCCTCTCCTCTCCTCTCCTCTCCTCTCCTCTCCTCTCCTCTCCTCTCCTCTCTCTCTACCCAGCCCCCCATCAGCAGGAGGGTCCCCCTACATGAGCCTGGTCCTGCTCAAGGTTTCTTCCTGTTAAAGGGGAGTTTTTCCTTGCCACTGTTGCGTGTCTGGGGTTAGGCCCAGGGATTCTGGAAAGCGCCTTGAAACAATTTTGATTGTAAAAGATGCTATATAAATAAAGATTGATTTGATTTGATTTGAAAATGCCAGCATTCATCTCTCTGTCACATGAAAAACCTCACAGAGTCCAAAGGTCCGGTGGGGTGTGAGAACCAGCTGCTCCTCTGACACTGACGCGTGGTGCTGCATTTAAGGACCAAAGTCAGTGTTGGGCAAAGATGATATTTTTAAAACATTATACCTCCATTGTCTCCCACCCTTAGCTTTGAGGAATCAAGCGCAGGCTGACGTGCAGTGAGCTTTAGCAACAATGGCTGCAGTTGGTGGGGAGGACAACATCCAGGCGGCAGGACTGGACCACATCAACACTTGGAACACATAACATACTCTGGCAGATGTCACAACGGATTTACGAGTTGGCATATTAGTGATGTATTTCTTTATAGCCTCACTGTTAAATGACCCCATAGTGGCACCAACACACAAGACCCCTGCCAAAGGGGATGTGTGAACAAAGGCACACTTTCCTCTCAAATCATCAGCTAGTAAAAAGCACAAGAAATAAAACAAAAACACATTCAAGCGTTGTTTGTCTCCAAAGCCAAAGTGCAGGTAGTCCAGGAGGAATGGGAGGGGGGTGTTCAGGGGCCTTGGAGGTGCTGATTAACAAGCGCTGGCACAAACATTCATCCTCTTAGCAAAGAGAAAAGCCGAACGAGCGTAGAGTCACTGAAATACTGGGGGGGTTTCCTCCCCCGGGCCTTTCCCGAGGCTCAGGTTCATCTGGCAGGCCCGTGGAATACAGAGACTAGTTAGACGGATGACACTCTTTACTGGGAAAAAAGCTCTTGACCAGAATATGGTCCAAGAATTCTGGGGAAAGGAAATGCAAATTCCTTTAGTTGGGGAAAAACTGGGGAAAATTGCGGTGATCCTGAAGGTCAAGGTCAAAAGGGCCTGAAGGTCAAAACAGGGTAACGTTTACACGGTAAAATGTGAGTGGATGCCTTTGAAGTGTATGTATTTCTTTAAAATATCTTTATTTTGTTTTGTGAGACTGATATTCATAAACTGCTAAATTGTGAATGATGAGTTCTACACAATGTCATTTAGCTGATCTGTAATTTTTGGAGTCACTCAATAAGTTGATGCTTCTCCTGCTCCTGTTGAGCACACGGGAGAGTCTTGTTAGTGTTGTGTTGTTGAATTTAGTTGGTTTCTGTGTCATTTGGGAGGGAAGCCTTTAATGGGAAAACCAAATCATCTGAATTGACAATAAAACACTGTCTCTCCGTTAAACACCTAGAGACCCAAGGTAGTTTTCTCTGTCACTGGACTGGGTTTCTTCTCTTGAAGACGTTTCGCCTTTTATCCAGAAGGTAGAAAACTACCTTGGATACAATGACCTGGATGATTGAGAATCTACAGAACACTGAGAGACGATTTATTTATTGTTTTATTTAGAGGGGTGAATGATGCAAAACTGATGTTAAAATCCAACATTTCCAATGAACCACAGCTGTTTTTTCTAACGCTAGACAAGAAAAAAGATAATTGGACGTAAGATCACAGATGACTCAATCTCAGCTGCAGTCACTTGAAAGCGGGGTGACACACGGTGATCTGGAGCAGCCTGAAGAATCTGGTCAGAGATGACGCTGATGCTCTGACGATTTTGCCCTTTTTCTCCCTTTTCCCCTCCTGCGCTGGAGCGAACGTGGGAATCTGCGGCTGCCAACTCAAATACTGCTCATTTGTCTGGGAGCAGAGGACACGCCCGTCCATGGAAAAATCCCCTGACGCACATCCAAAAAACAGATTTTTTTTCCCATCATGAGTTGATCACGTTTACGGCAGGTTTAGACGCCGGATGCCATAACTGTCACACAAATTCACAGTTTTTCACAACACAATTGAGGACTACACTCTCTAATCTACAGCTGAGTCCATAGTTGCTGCAGTGCCCTGAATGAATAAGTTCTTCAGTGATCTCCTCCACAGAGATCTGGGATCTAGACTGGGATTCCATCACACGGGCCGTTCAGCCCCGCTGGATCCTTTAATAGAATACCCCCATAGAACGCCTTGTGGTGTTGGCAGCTCAGTTCACATTCAGGGCACCGCCAAGGTACCCTGCGCAAGGTATCAAGCTCACATAGGGCCCTGCAATGAGATGCTGACCAAATGCGGCTGGAAGGATCCAGCATCCTTCCCGTGATCCCTAAAGGGATTGAGTGGTGAGATTTGCATAGCTGGAAGCCCTCTGAGGGCTCTCGGCTGTCAGGAGAGGACCACCGACTGTCTTTGCACCCTCAGCCGACTCAAACGCAGCTTCCTTTGATTTTTGTTTGGATTCCTTTGATCACAATTTGCTGTGTTTTACACTTTTTCACTCATCTGCACCTGCACATAAATGTCCAGATGTCCAGTTTTTAGTTTGACAAGGGCCGCTCTGAGATTACATACCAGAATTACTGGTACGAACGTTACATAAATGGCTGCAGCAAGTGATTAATGGCACCAGGGAGTAGCGAGGAGAGCCAGTTCCGAGAGGCACTGCCAGAACCAGAGCAACCACCGCAGGAATTTCTGCACTGACACTTGGAATCGTGAGCTATTACATGACTCCTGGATGTCAGTTTTGCAAGACTAAAAATGTCACAGTGATGCACGGATTAGTGGTTGTAACCTTGTGTGGGACTCGGGTTAGCAGAGACATGAGGGAATTTCCAGCCGCAACTGAAAAGGTGATTGCAAACTGAGTGGTGACAAATTAAGGAACAAAAATGATATCCTTAATAAGAAGACCTGCGCTGATCCAAGCATATACCCCTGTTGGAATTCCTTCTCTAATGACTATGATTAATGAGTCTGTATCTCTGCGAGGAGAGTTGAACCACTAACTTAAGGCTTCAGGGAACATCTGGACCTGCTATTGTGGAGCACCTGTCCAAGGTGACCGTGATCCACATGATGCCTTTATACTAGGAAATAAACTCCGTTAACGGAATTAAACCCACCAAGGCAGAGCGAAAGGCTAACTTTGTCTCCTGACGGACTCTTCCTGTGTTACATCACAGCTGCAACAAAGCAACTCTTTGTATTACCAAGGATTTCCATCATAACCTGAAAACAACCATGTGGCAGTATATAACCCACATCCAGCCTTTGTGGGGTTTGCGCCTATGTTCAGATTAACCTGATAATCAATAAACGCTCTAACGACACTGGACATGACCTGGGGGCTGGGGTCAGAAATGTCATGTTCTATGGTATTGTTATGAATGTGAGATGTTATTATTTTTAAGTCAGTGCAGAAAATTCAAAGGGTTTGGTGCATTGTTACTGGGAGTTCCTGGGTTTTGTTACCTGTTTTACACGTTGCGCTCAGCTCGTTTCCTGGAGACTGGACCAACAAGCAGATGCGCACATTCAAATAAAGCCTCAGAAATTAGATTTGGTTTATGCTGTCGTCATGTCACTGAAGCCAGCTTTTTAACTGAGCGAAGAACAAATTGTTCATTACTGCATGTTCTCCTGTCATTCTCAGCAACAATTTAGCAATAACTACATAAAGCAGTAAAGCAGGCTAAATACAGACATAGTTAAGCCATATCCTTCAACGTTCCACCATTTATTTGAACTGGTTCCTAACTTACTGTTTTTGACACTCACTGTTTTTGAATTTGTGTGCAGCATGAACTCTAAAATAAATAGTTCTACTGTATCGTTTAACTATAACAAGGACCCAGTGACTCAGAAACTGTTTCAGGTTTCAACTATATAAACATCTTACCACAGGTTTAAACCGCGGTGAAGATTGAACTGACCCTCATCACGGCATCAGTCGTGTATATGGGATGTTCACGTGTTTCTGATCTACACATGAGTTGTATGAAAAACAGGCACCTTCTAAGGTCAGAAAGATTCCGTTTTAAAGTTTCTGTTCATGCCTTCAGAGTGTCCCTCACGGAGAGTCACATGACCAGTACCAAAGTTCAGAAATGTCCATTATATTGGTTGATGTCCATGTGGGAATACAGGACACGCCAGAGAAACCGACACTTCATCAAACTGTCTAAAAAAGACCTTTAATTTATTGACTTTAGGTTCAACTGTGTGGAATAGAGGCTCTCCATACTCACGTTTTCACGAGTTTATAAAGTAATCTTAAGGGCAGGCTGCTGCCTCTCTGCAGATGTGTCGTAATTAGTGGAAAAACAAGAACCAAGAGTGAGACAGCAGGAACATTCCACCTCTCTCATAAAGCTGACGGAGAGCAGTGCAGTCCTTTTCCTCAGGCCACAATAGCCATATCTCAGAGGTCTCCTCATTCTTGACCTCACCATTTTCCTCTCCTGATATCAGTGCCCCAAAAGAGTTTGAACACAGATTTGATTGTACTTTCCATCACCAGGCAGCGCCAGAAACAGGCCTGTTGCGTAATTGTTCCGATCCATGACAACCCAGACGCTGCCATCGCGTTTAGCTGTTTGGCAGAATACGTGGGATAATTTTATAAGCAGTGCAAATTGTGCCAGAAAAGAACAGCTTTTTTCCTCTGACTGTTCACAAAAACAATCCGAGCAGAACTAATTTGTGCTCGGGCAGTCAAGGGAAAAAAGCTAGATACAAAGTTGCAAGGGGGAAAAAATTGCTAAATTGTAACAATCTTTCCTTCGACGATCTGGGGCACCAGGGGGATTAGCTCAAATGGTAGAGCGCTCGCTTAGCATGCGAGAGGTAGCGGGATCGATGCCCGCATCCTCCAAAACTTTTTTGTATTTATTTAATCTGGTCATGAAATATCTTCATACTGCGCACTTGACGTCCTTGAATCTTGTAAAAATAAGATTTTAAAAGCTAATCGTTTTATATAAAGTATTTCCTTATTTTCTATGACAATACCATTCAAATCATGCCAGTCATCTGACCCATGCCCGGATCCTCCATTTAGCACAACACACATGCTTGTAATTAGTGCTAACACAACTTTCTATATACACTTAACATTCTGTCATTGTAGTAGGCGCAAAACAACACAAGCGATGAATCTTTCTGTACATGCTCTTGATAGAACAGATCAACATTTTAAAATAAAACCATTCCATCTTCTCAACACCAGGAAGTGGCTAAGCATTACACAAAGTCATGTATGGCATGAGTTTAATTAAAATCAAATCAATCTTTATTTATATAGCGTCTTATACAATCAAAATTGTTTAAAGGCGCTATCCAGAATCCCAGGGCCTGACCCCAGACAAGCAACAGTGGCAAGGAAAAACTCCCCTTTAACAGGAAGAAACCTTGAGCAGGACCAGGTAGGGGGGCCCTCCTGCTAAAGGCCAGCTGGGTAAAGAGAGAGGAGAGAGAGGAGGAGAGGAGAGAGAGAGAGAGAGGAGGAGAGGAGAGGAGAGGAGAGGAGAGGAGAGGAGAGAGGAGAGGAAGAGGAGAAGAGAAGAGAAGAGAAGAGAAGAGAAGAGAGAGAGAGAAGAGAAGGAGGGAAGGGAGAGGAGAGGAGAGGAGAGGAGAGGAGAGGAGAGGAGAGGAGAGGAGAGGAGGAGGGAGGAGAGGGAGGAGAGGAGAGGCAAAGAGCACAGAAACACACACAAAAATACACTATACAATGGGTCAGTGGGGCCGGAGGTCATCATGCAGCTCCGAAGGCGGCGGATACCTGTAAATAAATAGGGGGTGGGGAGAAGCAGAAAAACTACACAGGAATCAGCATAACTAGTCTGTCAGGAGGAGGAAGGAGAGGAGAGGAGGAGGAGAGGAGAGGAGAGGAGAGGAGAGGAGAGGAGGAGAGGAGAGGAGGAGAGGAGAGGAGAGGAGAGGAGAGGAGAGGAGAGGAGAGGAGAGGAGAGGAGAGGAGAGGAAACCATGACCCAGTGGGGTGACAGAGGCCTGTCAGGTGATCATGTTCCTGGACCCCGGCAGCCTGGCCTATAACAGCACAGATGTGGACCTAATTATTAGACAACCCCCTAAGTATGATCATTTGTCTATCTATGATAGTAACTGGAACTACAGAATTAGTAACAATAAGCTTTTTCAAAGAGGTAGGGTTTTAAGCCTAATCTTAAAAGTAGCGATGGAGCCAGGCCTCCCGTGCCTGGACGGGGAGCTGGTTCCACAGCAGGGGGGCCTGGTAGCTAAATGCTCGGCCCCCCATTCTACTCCTAGAGACTCTGGGAACCACAAGTAGTCCAGCATTCTGAGAGCGGAGCGGTCTATTGGGCTGGTAAGGTATCACTAGCTCCTCCAGGTAGGATGGAGCTAGGCCTCTGAGGACCTTGTAGGTCAAAAGAAGGGTTTTAAAAATATTCTAAATTTAACGGGCAGCCAATGAAGCGACGCCAGTACAGGAGTTATGTGATCTCTTTTGTCAGTACCTGTCAGAACTCTGGCTGCACAGCATTTTGGATCAGCTGGAGGCTTCTTAAAGAGTTGTTTGGACACCCTGCTAATAAAGAATTACAATAGTCCAGCCTAGAAGTAACAAAAGCATGGACTAACTTTTTCAGCATCATGGTGGGGTCAGTAGCTTCCTGATCTTTGTGATTGTTCTCAAGTGAAAAAAGGCACTTCTAGAGACTAATTTAATGGTGAGTTGAAGGAGAGATTTTGATCAAAAGTTAACTCCTAGATTCCTCACAGAGACTAGATGTTAATGAGATACCATCTAGAGTGATCATGTGATCTAATCTATCCCTGAGAGGTTCAGGACCAAACCCCATGGACCTCCGTTTTTCACTGGGTTAAGGAGGAGGAAATTTGAAGACATCCAGGAACTTTATGTCTTTAAGACAGGTCTGAAGCTTCACTAACTTCTCTGTCTCCTCTGGTTTCATGGATAAATAAAAGCTGGGTGTCATCAGCATACAATGAAATTCACACAGTTGATCATGTATGATTAAGACAAAGCATTGATCCAACAAACAGTGGATCAATGCTTAGACATGCTTTGCATTTTAGTGGACATGGAGCAACATCTGTTGAAAGTTGTTCTCACTTGAAGGTGCCACACCAATTGGGCCAAGTTGACGCTACTCTTCTCACTGTCTTTTCAGCCTTAACGTGTCCAAAGACAGTGGAAGAATCCTGAATACAGATTTAAGCAGGGAAGGAGGGTTCTGTTCTGCCTCTGGGTCCCTCAACAGAAAAAGCAAAGCACAATTCTGAGAACAAACAGCACCGTTGTTCTGTTAGAAAACGTTCATCGACAAGACAGAATCATGGTTGACAACAAATGAAATTTCAACTTTTGTCAACTGAGGAAAAGGACATTTTTGAGGATGAACCTTCTGCATTCCCATGTCCCCTGTAACCTCATTCAAGTCAGAAGACGTTATTTTCCTCAGGAGGTTCAAAGGGAAGCCTTTTTTGTGTGGGAAAAACAAGATGGGACTTGCAGGCTCATCCATTTACAACCTAGATTTGGAAAAACAATATGGACCAAAAACCGAGCGCCCTGGATATTATGGCTGGGCTCCAGATCACGTGACTTTGGGACATTGTTGCGATGTTATCCTAAGACAATGGGCCTTTTGGAACTCCTGTGTCTAGTATGAATAAGTAAATGTGAGAGGGTGAGGAAGTATGGAAGCAGCCGTCTGCAGGTTAGCTCAAGCCCCTTAACCCCCCCAGCAGCAGCTGACACACGTCAAAACAAACACTGCGCTTTCTGTTGGGGAGCTGCTCATTCTCTCGACAGTCCCCCTCCGCTGACCTGTCATGTCCACATGCACTCATATATGCACGTATCTAGCCTGAGAGGAAACACTAAGGGG
Organism: Takifugu rubripes; assembly: GCF_901000725.2. Classification (NCBI taxonomy): domain Eukaryota; kingdom Metazoa; phylum Chordata; class Actinopteri; order Tetraodontiformes; family Tetraodontidae; genus Takifugu; species Takifugu rubripes. The sequence goes on along the minus strand of NC_042300.1, from coordinate 1,743,766 downwards.
CTGTGGGTTACAAAAATAGCTGTGCTCTATAGGAAGAATCAGTTTATTTATAAAAAGGAGGCTGGGGTGCACGGGAAATGCTGGCTGACTGTCAGTGACAGTGGAGAGCCTCCAGAAAACACATTATTCCAAATGCAGCTGGTTTGATTAAAGTTAAGCCCCTCATGAAGCACATTTATCAGGTTTACTCAATTACTTATTGGGGGCATTTTGAGTGTGGTTTGTGTTGTTTAAATTCAGAGTTGTATTTGAAGTAACACAATACTCATTTTGGCCTCATGGATTTCACTGTAGAAAAAGTGAGTAAGAGTTGGGCACACTTCTACTCCTGCGCCTTTCAGCGTGTTTAACATCACAAGAGTGACTTCCTCAGTGTTGCCATGTGTCTGGGTTTCACTTGTGCAGAGGTTTGTAAAGGTTTGTAAAGTGTGTGCAGCAGCTGAAGAGAATTGTGTCTGCTTTTTTGTATATGTTTCTGTTTTATGTCAGAATTAGTTTAGATGTTAGGGATAATATAAGCATTAGCATGTGTAATAAAGATAAGTAGTCAGTTGACACATGGCTGTTGTTTAGATAATTGTAGGGAAGATAGTCAGGCTGAAAGTGTTAAACACCCATCTAAAACTGGACAGCATAATTTAGTGTTAATAAGTTCATCTGCAAGAAGAATGTGAACTTTGACCGGGCTATCTGGGAAACAATGGAGAACAAGGACTGTGCCAGCATCCAATGGAACTGGAAGGAGAAGACAAGGTCATCCAATCAGAAGACATCGGACTGAATTAGCATCAATAATTTGCCTATGTGTTTCTACAAAAGACTGGGTCAAGGGCTAGTTAGGTTGTCAGACTTCATGCCTTGCCAATTGACTCTGTTATTGTAGGGTTTTGAACTGTCCCGGAGCTCTGTAATATTTGTATCTTGAATTGGTTCTATTTGCTAAATACATTTTGAAATTGGCATTTTCTCCTTAAAGTCTTCATTCAGAGAACACGTGGACACGCAGCGATACACTCGAGAATATTGCGATCCAACACAGCACATGTTAAAGGGTGTTTGTTTTGTTTGTAGGGGGTCACGGAGAGTTCGGAATATTTCTGTCAGTGTGCCAAGGTTTCTCCTCTGTGGTCTTTTCATGGAAGAAGTGGTGAAAAGAGCTGAGCGGAGTTCCTGCCCATTCTGCGGTGACTTTACAAGGCAAGTGTGCAGGTAGCAGCGGTGAAGAGTGAGGAAGCACGAACATAAACACTTTTCGAACTGCCTTTTACTAAGAGGCACAGGGGACGAGGAGTTTGTGCTGTTGCAAACACAATGACTTGGATTTTCCTTGCAATCAATCTGTCAGGAACTGTTGGGTTCATGCTCCTAAGATGATTCTTTCCTCTTCGTGCAATTTTTTGAAAGAAAAAATATTTCACATGCTGAAATGTGTCTTTTTGAAGCAGCATTGGTTTGTTTTTAATGCATCGTAGCTGCCCAACACGTGTCTGAAGAGGCGCTCCGCAGGTGACACTATTGCCAAACGGCTAATCATACAAGACTGATCCTATCTGTCCATTAGCATCATTTTTCCAATAAAAAGCATTTCAAATTTAGCCATATATCAGAAAAGAACAGCTGCTAGGCCAGCAGCAGCAGTGGATTATAAGACAACGTTGTTATTGCTACTGTTCCAGATGTGCTATGTAACTGTTAAAGAATTAGCCATCATAGCAACCGATAGCTCTGGCAGTATGAAAAACATATAAACTGAACTTTTTTTTAACTTTTTGAGAAGATTTTTTCTTTCTTCCTTTCGACAGAAAACAACAATAGCAGGAAAGGCAACAGCGAAACCTGCCCATAAATCCACATTGCTCTGAAGACGCCCCTTCCACTGTTTCCCAGGCAGTAAATGAAAAACATACCTCCAAGTGGCGACGTCTCGCTGTAATGTCAATTTCCTGCATGCTGTGAAGGGGCTGCGAGGGGGGGCCTGGGTCAGGGTAGATTCAGAAAAAGCCCTGGCAGAACACAGCCATCCTTTTAGCTTGTCTCCCATTTCCCTTGGAACGCCGGAATGATGTGGTTTATGTGACATGAGGCCCAGATCCATTCAGATTCCATCAATTAAGTGTGGCATGACGAGCCTCAGAGACGCTGAGCTGCAGTTTTAAGGGATTTAAACAAACAGCAAACTCGTGTCGTATTTGCACATTACGCTTTCAAGACTATTACATTTGATACAAAATTCACTGTGTTAGCTACAATTATGTCACTTCTTTCAAAAATAGACAACATAAATGTGATAAACATTAGCGTTTCCTGCACAAAGCCGTCCACATGAACGTGTGTGATGGTTTAACCCATCACCGCCAGCTGTGCTTTCATGGAACATGACACTCCTCAATGGCTCACTAATCTTAATCGAGGAAAACCCGAAGCAGATATTTTCATGGAATCGCTTCCTGTGACAAACTCTGCCACATCCTCTGGAAAAGCTCTGTTTCAAAACAAATCCCATTTTCTCCTGATACAAGGCCCGCGTGCCCCTTTATTTCTCAGCCAATATTTGTCACTCTAACCATTCTTCTCTATCCTTTTCCCTCTTCTTTCCCGGTGAAAGTAGCAGCTGCTTATTTAACCTGAAAGTCCTGATGTGGGCTCATCGGGCCTAAGGGGATATTTCCTGCTATTGAAGGAAATGAAGCTACCTTTTGGCCCCCCTCCCTCTTCGACACCTCAAATATGTGATCTGTGAGTCTTAGACGGTGGAACATAATATCCTCACAGAGTTCCTCGCAGGTCACCGAGGGGGCAGAGAGGGAATGAGGGTTGGATTTCATAGTGGTGACTGGTCCAGACAGGAAGGACCGAATGGACCTTCAGGATTCTCCTGTAGATTAGCACTAATTACACGTCACTGTGTTCATTCCCTACTAATCTTTGTTCTTTTCCAAATTCTTTAACTTGTTTTTATAAAGTTTTTCACCACAGTGAAAACACCAAACTTCCTTCTGCAAACAGACAATGTCAATTAGTTCTTCAAAGCCTCCCATCAAGAGGGCCAAACTGGTCATCCAGCTCAGCCCCGCCGGCCTTGGCAAATATTCAAGTAATTGTGATTGAAATTGTTTGAATGAGTGAATGAATGGGGTGGTGGTCGCTCAGTGCGATGAGCTGGAGACCCCTTCAAGGGTGGACCTGCCCCCGCCCCAACTTGGGTAGGACCCAACCTTCCCCCGACCTTGACAGGGGGGAAATGGTCAAGACAATGCAACAAAATTTGTTCAAATTAAGCAAATCCATGACATAATTTAGATTATAACTCCAGGATTTAAATTTGACGGCAGTCAGAAGGCGTTTTTGCCCTCTCGATCAGTTGTGTTTCCCAGCACGGATTCCCCTGCAGGGATGGGATGTTTGTCCTGCCAGAGCGGCTACCCATGACCTCATCACAGAGGTGTGTCACCTCCTCAGGGTGAGTGGCACGATAAACCTGTGGGTAGGGGAGTGTGTGTGGGTGGTGTGTGTTTTGTGTGTGTGTGTGTGTGTGGTGTGTGCGTGTGTGTGTGTGTGTGCGTGCTGGGGGGGTCTGTCTATGTCAGTCTCCACTCTCATGTTGGGTGTGGGTTCCTGCCAACCTCAGGATGTGGGTGGCACAGCGGAGAGTGATAAAACCTGTGTGTATACACGTTTTATGAATTTATGGGGACATTACTCTGTTTAGGTAGACATATTTTGAGATTAGATCCCTATAAATGCCATTTATTCACTATTCTAGTGCTCTTCCTCTGCAGGGTAATGACTGGTTAATGGTTCTTAAATCTCAGCTCATTGTGTGGTGTGTGTGTGTGTGTGTGTGTGTGTGTGTGTGTGTGTGTGTGTGTTGTGTTGTGGTGTGTGTGTGTGTGTGTGTCCTTTTATCATTGGTCCCAGGACACGGAAACAGCTCCGTTTTCCTTCTGCACTCTCTCTCAGTATCTGTTGTCCTTGGCTGTACTTGAAACATCATTAACTATCCCAAACGTGACACTGAAAGTTTAAGTTCAACTTCCAGGAAAGAGTCGTACGTGTAACTCTGACTCAAAGATGCATCAACGCAGAGAAAAAATAACCACGAGAATGACAAAAGTGCAGGGCTCGTCTTAAAACACAAAAGTGGCTGCAGAAATTCCCCACATTATGTTACAAAGAGTCTATCTTCCTTGAATTAGGTGCATTGCAAGCTAGCTAAGCAAATGAGCTTCCTGTTGGGTCAGTTTCAGGTGAGTTTCCAAGGTTTCTCCAGGTTGTATTGTTTGTTGGTTTTTCTCTCAAAGTCCATCATGTTGCTCTGGTCTCACTAGCAAAGCTGATGAAACAACGCGCAAGGTTTTCGTTGGTAGAAATGATTTTGAACACTTTCCCTCATTTTCACTGACTGATGCAAGAACAATCAAATTCTGGCTCAGTTCTTAACATAAGCTCACCAAAGTCAACACATTTTTCAAGGTACTGGTAGACGATGTGAGACATTTTTCCCTCTTCCAGCAAACCTTCAGGTTTCCTGATTGACATTTGCTGTTTTGCCAAGTAAAACGAAATTGATAACTACATAAAGATATGTGGTTATAAAAATTAGCAAGTTCTGGTTGTTAGAGAGGTGGAGGAGTTCAACAGTGGACAACCATGGTACTCTTGGTACTCTTTATGGTCCACCTGTAGAGGTTTGCAGAGTACCCTGGAGGCTAACTTGAGTCTTCTTCTTCTAGTCCTATAGAGAAGTCCTGTGGAGGAAGAAGAGTGTCTGTCCTGCTCTTTCAGCGATGATGTTGGTGCTCAGTGATGTGAAGCCATAGGAATTTGAAGCGTGACTCGATAATGGTGTTGGAGCTGTGCACGGCCCACATAATCATGCAAAACAGGGAGTGGAATGGGCTGAGCATGTAGCCCTGAGGGATGCCAATGTGGAAAGTTAATGTGAAGGATGATTTTTCCACATTTTCCTGGGGTCATGATGTTCAGGAGCTGGTCACACAGGGAGCCCAAGCTCTCTGAGCTCCACGATGAAGACATTGGGTCCAAAAGATGCCAGATGCTAATTGAACTACACCACAAATGGAAAACCCTTTTTGCCCCTTCCTCTCCTTTAAGATTGAAACCTGTTTACCATCTCCTTGACACAGACAGGCATCAGGCCAATGCATAGCTACCGGGGTGTTTAGCACATGATCATCTCCCTTCAGGATCTCCACACATCTGCCTGGATCTAACCAGTGGGCCTGATGTTGGAGCCCCTGCCTTTGCCTGCCTAGAAAAGAGAGGAGAGGAACCATCAGCAAGTCACATAAATCTTTGTAACAATAATGGCAGAAATGATGTCCACAATATACAAATACCCAAACTGAGGTGGTTGGCGCTGACCCTAAATCTTACAAAGCGTGGGACTTGCTGTGTGCTTTGGTCATACCAGGTAAACCGGTTCAGATATCGCCAGTAAAGATACCGATCAAACCAAATATTTTCCGAGACGAGGCGTCGTTTCCATGTCGACAAAGGCACTCCTTGTGGATTGTGTTATTATGCTGGACTGAATCCAGGCCAGCCGCCTGTCCCGAGGTTCAGGACATTAAACTTTACTGTTGTCTCATTAAATCCAAACAGAAGTGATTATTTTTTGTTCCTTCAGGGTGAACAAAGCATTCCCCGCCCCTGCGGGCATCCGCCCCATTCCCTCCACCGCCATGAAGAAGCACAGCGCCTGTCACCTCTGTGAGTCATAGAACAGCTCACATATACCTGGCTTTCATTCAGAAGCTATAGCCTCATTCTTGTCACATGCGCATACATGCACACACCCCTGAGACGTCATTCTTGAGTGAATTGATCGGATATGATCACATTCTTTGAGGCCTAACCGGGCAGAACCCCATGGAGCTTTGTTTCCTCGTTCTGTGGAAGTGTGTCCAGCCTTATTTCCTCCGCCGAGCCCCTAGTGGAATGATGAAGGTAGAATGGTTCCCTGTGGAGGTCGCTGAAAACAAGCACAGTCTACAGGAATTATGACGGAATGAGACCCTCATGTGTTCTCTAATGTTAGTTGGCAAGGAAACATGTCCTGCCATGAGTCGGCGTATTTCCTGGAAGGATGTATGTTCTTTTTTAGTTTGTGATCTTTAATTAGAGGAAAAACTACATTTGTGTAATACAGGGAGGAAATGACAGTGTTAATGGGATCTGCAGAAGTTACACATGGACAGTAAGAGATGGCAGCAGACGGGCAGGAATATGAAGATAAATCATTAGTCGGCAAGTTTAGAATTTTCTTTGGAATCTTTTAGTTTTAACCACAGAAACGGAGTGAAACCCTCCCTTAAAATGATGCCTATGGCGACAAGGCTCATTCACATTACATACATTTTGGAGGTAATCATGTGACTTTTATCAGGCGACCTAAAAGGTGCCCCATTTTCTGAGCAAGTGTTCTTACTTTAATAACACGCAGGATGAATCTGTGACGACCTCTAGTTAAACTTTGGTTATAGCAGCAACCAAATAAGTGGGTGGAAAAGCTCGTGGCTTCATGTGAACATGTGCTGCTGCCTCGGAGAAAATAAAGCCCCCAAATCTTTTCAAATAAATGTTTTTGTGATGGTTAAATGATAAAAACCACTTCACTCTATTCATATCAGAAAATGGCATTTTTTAAAGTTGATTTCAGCAGTTATTATTATTGTTGTTGTTGTTGTTGTTGTTATTATTAACATTATGATTAGTAGTAGTAGTATAATTATTATTATAGTTATAATAGCTATTGATGTTATTATTCTAGTTATTATCATCATTATTGTTGTTATTTTGATTTGTTTGCTGTTTTATTATTTGAAAACTTGAGATTTGAAAAAATTATTTGTAATTATATTTTACACTTACATTTTTCTTCGGAAAATGTCCGACTGTGACGTCATCCACTCTCACTAAGCACATTTGCATCCTTTGATCCTTGCATCCTTTGAGGCGAATTTTAGCAATTTCATTTTCCAGGGAACTGGATTACACATGATCTTATGGGATTTCTTCATCCTGTCCTTATAAACGTCCATGTGCGCGGCGCGCACTGTGTGTTTATGTGATGGGCCAGTCTTTCTGATAAGAACCTTTGGGGTGGGGAGAGGGGTGGGGGTGTTGAGCAATCAGACCCGAGCTGAAACACGGACAAGAACAGAACTTCCTTCCTCGACTGCTGCTGCTGCGGGGGGGCGGACGACAGTCGCAGTCTTTTATAAATGGGGATTATGTTCTGCTCCCAGTCACCGCGTCGGCTCCGGACACAACTCGGAAACTTTGGACCGCCAGCTGCTGTAACCTCGACATCATGAGTCCTTCAGCAAACCGTGTCTTCTTGTCCTGGTTTTCCTCTGCGGGCTGGAGGAAGCGCTGCTCTCCCACAGCGGCCGCTGCACCGACAATCGGTGCGTTGCGGTCTTCGTGGACTCCACTGACTTCCCAGGCGCGCAGAAAAGCTGTAAAAGCTTCAACGGGCAGTTGTTCAAGTACAAACATGACCACATTAGCGGACATTTTTAAGCTTTCTACCAGTGGGAAATTGTGGCTGGAGCAGCAGGAAGCCGTGGCAACTCCCCCAAAACTGCTCTCCTCCATCGCTGTTTCGACAGATTCCTTCGCGCAGAGTTGGGAGCCGTGCCACAAAACCTTTCGGGATATCTGTGCCAATATCCACTCACAAACCCGTGGGGACCCGTGAAAGTTGCTGGGGCCCCCCAGGTCGTTTACACCGCCCCCATGGACTTCGAGGTGCGGGATTCCCAAACTTTTCCAGAGGGAACCACAGCGATGGTGATAACAGCTGGCGACAAACATCTGGAATCGAAGCACGTCTGCTTCGGTGACCAGTGGCTGAAGGCTCCTTGGAACTGTGAGGTGATGCTCGGCGGCTGTGAACGCGGCTGCAACAAAACAACAAACACGTGCACGTGCCCCGGGGAGCAAAGCCTTAACAGCAACGGCGTCACCTGCGAGGACGTGAACAAATGTGAAGACAGCGCCTTGTGCACGCGCGCTGGCGAAGTGTGCGTGAAGAAGGAGGAGGCTTCGAGTGTGTGTGCAGAAATGGATTCATAGAAGAGGAAGGAGTGTGCGTGAACAACAGCATCTGTTTTCGAGTGCGAGCACCCGTTGTGCGTGAAGCGCCAGGGGGTTTATAAATGCGCATGTTATGAAGGCTACCAGGTGAGAGTGGGAGACCTCACCAAGTGCGACAGGCTCTGCACGGAGAGACAGTGCCTGGCCTCGTGTGACAGGAATGCGGAATCCACTGTGCAGTGTTTCTGCCCGACGGGGTTCATCCTGGACACCAGCAATGGCTCCAACATCTGCCACAGACATCGACGAGTGCGACATGGGGAAGCAGTGCGAGCATACGTGCGTCAACCTGTTCGGAGGCTTCAGGTGCGGCTGCTTTGAGGGCTTCAGGCTCCACGGAGAACACCAGTGTTTACCCGTGGATGATGGGCAGGAGGACGGGTCAAGCTCCACAGCCTCTTACCTCATCCCGGTCACCCCTCAGCCGGCCCTGGTGCCGTCTTACATCAAGGCCGGCAGCGTGCTGGCATCACCGTCTTCCTGCTGTTGTGCGCCACGCTGATCTTCTTCCTCATCTATAACGCGGTGAAACGGTGCCGCAGATTTGACCTGACGTCCCTCAAACACACAAACATCGACATCTTCCACCTGCAGCAGGTCACCACCGACACATACAAGAGGTTGTCCTTGTGATCTCCTTCAATCATGTAAAGGCTTTTAAAGACGAAACGCAACACGACGAGTGGTGATGGAGAACCTACGAAACATTTCTGGGAGGACTTTTCCCAGAGGCCGCAAATCTCCCAAATGCATTTTTTAAAATGTTAAATTCGTTTGATTGTGGATTTTTTTTCCTCCAGGTATATTGGTTTAAAAACATTACACATACTGAAGTTAAATACAGTCCAGATTACACCTTTGAATTAATTTGTCACATAATATTCTAATATCAGGTTAATTTACCTGGCAACTGTCGTCTTTATGTTGAGTCTAAAGCACCATTTATCATTTCCTCTTCACTAGTTGTTATTTATTTTTTTGTTTATTTGAATGCTTTCCTGGGTGTGACTGTTTTGAAATGTGCTCTTTCATGAGCTAATGTGTTTTGAGAACCAGACTTGTCTGGTGCTGTGATTATGATTATGAATGTGAGATCCAGTTTATGGAGCACATTCCCCTGAAACTGGTCACTGTTTAACTGAATTGTGCCGCAACTACACTGAAGGTCTAATGTTCTGCTGCTTTGTGCACATCAGCGTCATTAGAATTACCATGACACTATCACGTCACACTGACCGACCATGTAAATGTTCACGGCGTTACTGTATAAACCCCTGTAAAAGCTCTGACATCCGCCAAGACATGCGAAAGCTGCTGCTGTATCTGTAACTTTTACTGTTCTCATAGATAGAGAGAGAGAGAGAGAGTACTAAATAAACACAAGTGAACTGAGCGCCTTGTCTCTGGTTTCTCTTGCTTTAATCCTGGACCGCGTTGGTGTCGGTGCAATAACAGATTAATCACAAGATATAAATAAAAGATGACATCTGTAAACCTCAGCTCGTTCCAATTCGTACACATCATCTGGAAATGGTGCCATTCTCCAGAAACAGACAAACGGACGCGTCTCCCGTAGAGCTGCTGCTATTTTCAAGACAAGAAAACCAGTCTTTGAATTCAAAGTCTGGTTAGGGCGCCACTGGGTTCTTTAGAACAGTTTTGTGTGCAGAGAGCAGTGGGGAGGGGTTTCTGTAGGGGGCGTTTGGTAGAGGCCCCCAACTGCGTGCGTCAGCGTTGCGTCGCTGCGCACATGCGTAAAGCAGCGCCTCGGGAATGACCTCCGCGGTGCCGTCTGTGAGGGAGCACAAGGCACCGCTATGGGCCGTTTAAGTTGCTTCCTTCCTCCGCTGGGGTCATAACATGGAGTTGGGGCGTTATAAAACGTGCCAGAACGTAGTTTGTTTAGCAAACGAGCCTCGGAGCTGTTGGAAGACGCAAGAACTTAAGGAGGACACATCCGCAGCGCAACCATGAATGATGTGACGCGGCTCATTGCCATCGTGTGCGCTTTGCTATGGGGACGAACCGGCGGCGTTAAGCCGAACAACATCTACTGCATCGGGAACCAATGTTTCACTGTTTCCAAAATTCTCGGAGACTTTAGCGCGGCGCAGAGTGAGTGTCAAGATCGGGGCGGTAACTTGATGACAGTGCGCTCCAGCGTGGCGCATGATGTTCCTTTTAATGTTACTGGGAGACGCCAGCAGCCGGTTCTGGATAGGTTTACATCTACCGACGGGCTGTCCTGACCGGTCTGCCGAGCTGAAAGGGGTTCCTCTGGTAGCTGGAGACAACGAGAGTGACTTTTCTAACTGGCCGACAACTTTCAACAGCAGCTGCTCGTCCCACCGCTGCGTCTCAGTCTCGCCCGCGGATGGCTTCAAATGGACTAGAGAACCATGTGACACACGGACGGACGGGTTCCTCTGCGAGTACAGCTTCAACGAGACATGCAAATAGTCTGGAAGCTGGGGCGGGTGAGACTCCCACCTATAGCACCCCTATCGGGTTCGAAGGCGAAAGACCTGTTGTCTCTCCCTCCTGGAAGCACCGCCGTCCGGATGCCAACTGAGACTAAATACATCTGCTTCTCAGGACAGTGGACACAGGCGCCGTGGAACTGCGACGTCCTGGGGGGCGGCTGCGAGTATAAATGCACGCAGGATCCCGAAAAATGCCCTTGTGTTATTGCCCGCGGGGCAAAAACCATCAACCCCGAGAATGAAGTAAACCTGCGAAGAGACGCAAGAAGACCCTTGCGCGTCGCTGCGTTGCGCGCACATCTGTTACGAAAACGGAGGTTCCTTTGCGTGCACATGCAGAGAGAGGCTTCTCAAACTGGCCGCGGACGGCAGGTCGTGCGTGGATTTCAACGACTGCACGGACCCGCGGCAGTGTCCCGGTGAGAACAGCAGGTGCGTCAACACCGCCGGCGGGTTCCAGTGCGTCTGCAAGGACGGATACAGGTACAAGGGCGGCGTGTGCGTGGATGTAAACGAGTGCACGTCGGCCCCGTGCGAACACATGTGCGACAACCTGCCCGGTAGCTACGTGTGCTCGTGCTATCCTGGTTATAAGGAAGATCCGGAGGAGCCTCACAGGTGTAAACTCCACTGCGGGGAGGAGGAATGTCTGGCCGAGTGCGACCCGAACGACAGGTACCAATGTTTCTGTCCCGAAGGCTACATCCTTGGAGGAGAGGACAACAGGACGCTGTCTGCTTGGACATTGGACGAGTGCTCCTCCTTCTACTGTGATCAGGACTGCGAGAAACACCTACGGCAGCTATGTGTGCATTTGCTCTCCTGGATATAAGCTGGTCGACAATTACAAGTGCGTAATAAAAAACGAGGTTGGACCGGACGAGGGCTCTGGAGCGTCCAGCACGCCTCCAAGCCTCACCACAGAACCGCCGGATGCGACAATCCAGCCGTCAATACTAACAAGGGGGGGGATTGTGGGGATAGTTCTGTGCACCCTCTTCATTACTGCGCTGCTCATGTTTCTGGCGTATCGCGTCCTTTGTGGAAAAGGGAAGATGGAGAGCGCGGATGGAGTCAAAGCATCGGAGAACGAAGCGCACACGTTGCAACCAGTGACGTCTGACGCCTAGAAAGAGTGACTGAGAGAGAGATAAATGTAATAGATAAAGAAGAGATGATATAAAGAAAGAGAGGAGAGAGAGAAGGCAGAGAGCTGCGCGACATCTGAATGTACACATTAAAAAGCAATGACACAACCCTCCCAGAAAACACAAAATGTGTCCGGTATTGAAACATTGGAACGTTGAATTTGTTAAAAAAATGCCCTGAAATTCTGGAATCAAAATCCGAATAATTAAGTCAGAACTGTGACATGAATTCAACATTATGTAGGAGGAAAACTCTTCAAACGCAATATTTGACATTTGAGTTTGGAGTTTAAATTAAGAATTTTCAGACCCAGAAAAACGTTGCACGAGGGTGTTACTGCTGATGACGATTTTAATATTTTTTATATTAAACTGTTTAAATTTTTTTTGTTGTGATTGATTCAAAATTAACGTGGGGTTGCAACAAGAGTTTCAAGAAATGGAAAATATACAAAGATTTTAGAACACACTTTTTTCAAACTTTTTTATAGGAAAAATTAAATTTTTAAAAATGACTTAAAAACAATGCGTGCCTATACCGCCATCTTGTGGCAGAAGAGCGTAGAATTACAGACAGCCCGTTGCAGAATTGCGCGTGTGTCTAGTGGGGGTAGTTATGCAGGAGTGGGACGCGACATCATGTCCCATCAAATTCTGTCAAACATGTACGATGAAGATGAAATGCAATTAATGTACATTTGCAGGAAACCAGCAGAAGCAAAGAAGGGAATCAGTTCCTGCACTAAACACTGGTTTAAGTCAGCCACTCATGAGGTGAAAATAATGTTCTGATGCAGCTCCTGTTTGAAAAATAACCACCTTTCATTGATACACGTGTCATGTCAGGGCAATATCTCTAAATAATTTTGAAAGATGTCTTGAAACTCTTCTTTACCACAGACTGAGCAGGACTCGTGACGAAGGCGCCTCAAAAAGAGTGCATTAAACACGTTATGCACTGAAATAAAGTATTGAAAATGTTGGTTTCATGCTGATATTTTGCGGGTTATCAAAGGAAATGTGACTAAATTTTGGAGAGAACTGCATTTTAAAGTGCAAAACTATTTTTTTCTGCAAAAAGACGAAATAAATACATAAATATCTATATGATAAGACAGAGACCTTCGCAGTTTGGCCTTCATTCCTGACCTAATGATGTGTTACACAGAGGTCAAGGTTAGGAATCCCTCCCCAGACACGCCCCTGTGGGGGCCTGGTAGGAGCAGGCGGTGCCGGGACCAAGCAGCGTGAGCGGCTGCAGTCGTGTGAAAGATCATCTCAGTAAGTAAAACGGGGGGTCAGAAAGAGGAAACAGATGGTTGAGTCAAACATTTCGACACCTAAAGTCTTTCCTGTTATCGGCCTGAGAGGACCGCAGCAGAGGAGTCTGCGCCCATGATCCGCGCAAACAGAGCCGCAGGTAGGTCCGTTTCCCACGGTTCCGCGCGGAGGGCAGCTGCGGGACAAACGCGCCTTTTGCACCGTGTTGCGGGACCATGCGTGTCTCTGTTGTTGTTCCCGTCTCAGATGATGAAGGCAGACATTTAGTTCCACACGCAAAGGATCCAGGTGCTCACGGTTTGCTCCTAAACACTGTTCGGGAACAGTGCTGAGGGTGTGTGTGAAGGTGATGGCGCAACACTGCAGATGGCGCTGCTGCGCTGATACTCCCCCACAAGAAATTCAAACGCAGTTTTATTTTTTACGTTACAGCAGAAAACACAGCGAAAAAGCTTTTACTCTGAAAGGACTCTGCTGGGACACTTGACCTCTGGAATATCTGCACATGTGGAGCTCTGCCAGGGTGGCCCCCTGGGCCTCTGGAGCAAGTCTTGCTGGTCCAGCTCTCTTCCTTTTCAGAGGTTCTTGGGAGCCTCCAGTGCAGCAGAAGTGGTTTTGGGCCATCTCCTGTCCTGTCTCTGACCCCTAGAAGCACTTTGCTGATCTAAAACTTGCTGACTGTACTTCATATTAATCGCATACCACATTTTGAAGGTCCTCGTTATCTTACAGTTAAATTATTGTGCTTTTTGACTGTTATATTCCTTCCTAAGAGAAACAAGGCTACTCATAAACCCCAGAAGCACATCTGTATTCTAAACCAATAGCACAATAAATACAATTTTCTCTCTAAGTGCTCAACAAAAATCCCTCTTCTGTGTTTTCTTCAGTTCATCCAGCTTCATTTATACTGAATCCATGAGTCTGTCCCTCCTCCCGAGGGAAAATGATCCTGAAATGTCATGTAAGCAGACCTCAGCTGGTTGAGACGGTACAAATAAACAAGGCAGAGCATATTGGTGACCTTTATTAGTCACAGTTCAACATGTGGAAGCTTCTATCAGGCCTGAATATTTGTGTTCCAGCAGTTGTGACCTTTGAATCCTGCCAGGCAAACACGGGCGCCGTTTCTCTCCTTTCGGTTTCTCTTATTTTGAAACTTTGGAGTCGACAGTATGACCAATCAGCTCTGCACTTGGTTTTCCTCTGGTGGAACCTCCAGGTGAGCTTTTTCTCCTTCTACAATCAGAATAATGACAACTGAGAGGAGAGTTCATTTTGGATAAATGTCCAACTGAAGTGACTTTCAGATTTCAGGTCCAAGCATGTGCTGGAAACAGGGCAACCAAAGCCGGCCGGCCTGTTTTTAACATCAGCATGAATAAAGATGGATGACAGTTATGCTAAGCTAATGAGTTAGTCACCTTTAGAATTGCAAAATTAATTTAACTTTATCTTTATTTATATAGCGTCTGTTACACTCAAAATGGTCTCTAGGGGCTTCACAGAATCCCAGGGCCTGACCCCCAACAAGCAAGTGGCAAGGAAAAACTCCCCTTTAACAGGAAGAAACCTCCCCTTTAACAGGAAGAAACCTTTAGCAGGATCACCATCTACCCCAAATCTTATCAAATGTCTTCAGATCTTAACTTCTTTCAGCCTTCATTTCATGATGTAAAATGTGACCTTTCACCCTGCAGGTGTCCACATGCTACCCATCATGCACTTTGTCTGGTCTCATTGCCAATTGCGCCTTCAAAAACCACTCCTGGGTTCCCCTCTTGCCTCCCAACATCACCCGCCTCTTTCTCAACACGAACCGCATCGGGGAGATCAACAGAACCTCCCTCAGGCTGTACCAGGAGTTGGAGAAGCTGGATCTGGGGCATCAGCAGGGCCACTGGTCATACGGAGCAACGCCTTCCTCCGGCAGAGGAAGCTGCAATCCTGGTGCTCGGGTACAACAGAGGCCTTCAGCTGGAGCCCAGAGCCTTTGCAGGGCTCTTCAGGCTCCAGCAGCTCTTCTTGGATTATTGCGGTTTTAACAGAATCTGTACTGGCAGAAAGCTACCTGGCGCCACT
The DNA here is from genome assembly GCF_901000725.2 of Takifugu rubripes. Lineage (NCBI taxonomy): Eukaryota > Metazoa > Chordata > Actinopteri > Tetraodontiformes > Tetraodontidae > Takifugu > Takifugu rubripes. Next base: position 1,728,648 of record NC_042300.1, on the reverse strand, counting down.
CCTGTCTCTACAAGAGCTGGACCTCTATGGTAATCAGATATCAAACACTGCGTCCGGGGCTGTTCTTCTCACAACTCACTTATTTTACTGAGCTGAATCTGGACTTAAACCCCATGAAAGATGTGTGAGAGCGATCTGGTGGGTTTCCAAGGGAAGTCCTTTCACCGCCTCAGTCTCAACTCAGCTCTCATTTATACAAAATGAACGACGCCACCTTTGACTGGGAGCAGTGTGGGAACCCCTTCAGACGGATGGCTTTTCAGAACGCTGGACCTATCCAGCACTGGCTTCAACTTGAACACGCTGCGTCAGGTTTTCTCAAAGCGATTCGAGGGTACTTTGATTAATCATCTCATAATCTCCAGCAACATGGGCACAGGCTTTTCACACAACAACCTGCCAGATCCCGACGAGGACCACATTTGAAGGCCTTGTCAGCAGCGGGATTCATACCATGGACCTGTCGAGAAATTGGATATATGTTCTGCAGAGTGCCGTGTTCCGACCTCTGAGGAACGTGGGTGATTCTGGATGTCTCTAGAAACAAAGTCAGCCAGATTCAGACGAGCGCCTTCAACGGGCTCCAGGGTCATTTACGCCCTGCTCAAACCTGTCTTTCAACCTGCTGGGAGAGATCTACGCGGATACATTCGGAAGCCTGTCGGAGCTCAGGGTGTTGGATCTGTCTTACAACCACATCTTGGCGCACTGGGGTTCCAAAGCCTTCAGTGGCCTTCCTGAACTACGAGGGATATACCTGACAGGGGAAACTCGCTCCGGAAAGCTCGGCTCTATCCGCATCTTACCAAAGTTAGAGTTCCTACTGTTGGGGGACAACAAGTTGGACTCTCTGTTACAGTGTCATGGACCTGGCTGCGAACAGCACCTACATGGACGTCAGAGACAACAGACTGAACAACTTGGAGGATGTCTACATGCTTATAACTGATTTTCATCGTCTTGAGACTTTAATGTTTGGCGGGAACTTGATCAAGTGGTGCACCCTGAATCGGAAATGGGCAGTCCCCATTAATGGCACCTTGAAAGTGTTGGATGTCCACGACAGCTCCCTGCAGAAGGTCTGGATGGAGGGAAAGTGCCTCGATTTGTTCGATCACCTCTGCAATCTGCGCGGTCTGAATTTAAGCTTCAACTCCCTGGAAAGTCTCCCACAGGGAATTTTCGCCGGCCTGAGCTCGGTCCATGAGATCGACCTCTCCTTCAACGCTTTAACGTATCTGCAGTCGGACGTCTTTCCCACCAGTCTGGCCATTCTCCACTTTTGGGGAACTTCCTGGCATCCCCGGACCCTGGGATTTTCCAAACGCTGATCCTCCTCGACCTCGAAGGAAATCGCTTCCACTGCGACTGCCATCTGCAGGCCTTCCTGGGGTGGCTCAACGCCACCAATGTGACCCACCTGAGCCCAGTGGCGGAGTACAGATGTGCGTTTCCAGCAGCTCTCCAGAACCTGCCCCTGCTGAATTACTCCAGGACCGTTTGAAGCTGCGAGGTAGATTGATGAGGAATCCACCCGCGGACTCAGGTTTGCGCTCTTCGTCTTCACAGCTGGCCTTGGTCCATCACAGCCGTCCTCTGTGGGGCCGCGTAAGCGCGTCTCCGAGGGCGCATTTTTGTTGCCTATAAAAGATCCGTGAGAAAGGTTCTGGACGCCCCCAAACCACCCGGCGATCACGGACGAGCAGCCGTACGCGTCTTCCTGTGCTTCAGCAGCAAAGACTACAGGTGGGTGGAGGCTGCTGTGCTGAAGAAGCTGGACAGCCAGCTGTCGGACAACACCTTCCGCTGCTGTTTGGAGGCCAGAGACTTCCTGCCCGGCGAGGACCATCTCTCCAATTCATCAGAGACGCATCTGGGGCAGCCGCAAGACTTTGGTGTGTCGTGTCTAAGGAGTTCCTGAAAGGTGCAGGCGATTGGTTTGCTGTCAGATTGCAGAATGAGTCCTATTAACTGATATTAGCAACCACAGCGCAACATTAAATGTTGTATTTATTTTCTTCACACTTTAGGTGATGGATTAATCATCTAATCGTAGTAATGTTCGCTCTTCAGATGGCTGGTGTTTGGAGCATCTCACTGGCTCAAGGTCGCATGTTGGAGGAGCTGACCCCATATTCTGGTTATGGTGGTGGTTGGAAAAGTGCGTTTTTCCATTTTCATTCCCTCAGTCGTTGTCTAATTTTATTAGCTACTCACATTAACCGAAATCGATTAAAGCTTTCTTTCCGAGAAATAAAACCCCAAAACGCCAGAAAACCAGTTTCCATCGCTGGATCAGTTAACTGTAAACCACTACTCACCTCTTCGCCACTAGGGTCAGGCTTCCGCATCTCAATGCGTTTCTTAAGGTTCTTCTTTTGCACATCTCGCCTGTAGGTGGCGCACTATCAACTGATGAGGTTGTGAACGCAGTCAGGGTGTTTGTCCAGAAGCGACAGTACCCTGACTTGGCCGGAGGATCCTCAGGACCTGGACGGTTCTATGAGCGGCTTGTCTCGCTGCTGCTCAAAGACACGGAAAGTTGAAAACGTTTGCCGAGGACAAAGAGGAGGCTGTCGCTCAGAACACAGAGAGCATCCAGCTTCAGGGCATCAGAGCGCCGCAACTCTGAGCGAGAGCTGCCTCAACTCCATCAGCCGTGACACGTAAGAGACATAATTGTCATTTTCTCGCACAAGTTGTCACAAAAGAAAATGATTCTTGGATATGTGAAAGATAAACTGACTGAAAAAAACCAAACAAACTTCCATGAAGTGGAGATGTGAAATATTTCAGCTTTCATATGTCATAAATTGGTGTCACAGGACTGGTGGACTCTCTCCTGCAGCAGCTTTTGCTCAGCGTCCTGCCTGCTGGACTGGAAGATGACAGAGGTCAGCGCTGACTGAAAACAGGAAGCTACTGGGCAGAGGAACAGCTTCCGTCCTGTTGGCCCCCGCCGCCAGCGTCCTCCTGGTCTTTATGAGCAGCTGTTGTGAACATTAGAGCCGGTCTGCAGGCTCCTTCATCTTATACACTGTGGACAGTCCATTAATCTGGACACATTGTCTGCCCTCCCTCCACCACATGCTTCTTATACACCAGTCGACTGTCCTGGTGCGGCGGTGGGCACATGTTAAAGAGATTATCGGCTAATTAAAAATCTATTTATCTTCAAAACCACTTTTTAACTAGTAAAAAAAATATATATATATATATATATATGCCATACAACTTGTAAATAAACTATTTTCCTTTCCTCTCACTTGGAATTGACCTTTTATTTTTCCGTTCCCACTAAAAATATTTAGTACCTTTTTTAGATGTGCAAGCTTTTCTAGTTTAATATACAGCAGCCTGGATACTAGATGCTGTTTATATTCAGTACATTTATAGCCAGAAAATGAACCCAGAACCTTCAATGTTTTGGTTCCTCAACTCGTCTGTGACATGATTATTTTTTTAATATGAGGCACTAGAATGGACATCCATCTGTCCATCAACACCAACAAGGAAAATGACATTTATGGCTAAAGTGAACCTGTGAAGCTATCACGCTACAGCAGAAAGCTTTGGTGTGTTCGGTTGACTTCACCACTTTGTTCCCCCGAAAAAAGATGGGCTTGATGTTAAAAAAAGAAGAAACCCTGTCTTACTTCCATAAATCTGAAGTCCAGCGCCTCAGCTAAAATCTAATTTGAAAAGTGGAAGCAAATGTTTGCCTTGTAAACAAGCGGTTGCAGCTCGGCAGCGTCTTCAGTTATTTCAAGTCAGCAAAGGTACACAAGCTGTGGAGTTTCTCCATCACGGGGAAATGTAATAAAGCCCCCCCCCAGGGCCAGAAGCTACTATTTGACCTCTTTTAGGTAAATATAATTACAGGGATGCTCACGCAAGTCTGAGGAGAAGAAGAGAGGTTGTGGGGTTCCCTGACAGTGATGGAGGAGGTCGGAGGTCAACACACGCTGAGCTGGGAGCCAAAAATAGGAAGGTTCCTTCCTCACATGAAGCATCAAGCGAGTCCTCTGTGCAGCGTCTCTGGCGTCATGTGTTTTTTAAGGGTTTGTTTGTTTGTGGCAGTTGTTCTGGGGTTAGGAGGTGTGACGGGGACAAGGGGGGAGAGAAAGAGCAAAGCATGATGGGACTTTTCCTCCCATTAGCCTGTCTGCGGTGGAAAATGTTTTCAGAGCAGAGGAGTCAGCCCTCTGTTTGCGCCACAGAAACTTCATGTGTGATACATTCAGTAGTGGAGAAGCCAAGATGTGGATTATGTTTGGTAGTCGGTCTGTCCACCGTCTGCTCGACCACGAAGACGACAAACGAGGCAGCTGCCCTAACAAAGTGGGGTTAAATTTACTGTGGTGACAGTCAAAGTGCCCCAGTTAAGGTCCTCGAGCAGCAGAAATAGCAGAGAATAGCATTTATCATGCAACTTTCCCAAGTTGGGATAAAAACCAAGGATTTGACCAGAAAAGTCAGAAGTCACTATTATAGTGGGCCGAGGCGGCGTGGCGTGGCGTGGCTGACGCCGACAGACCGACCAAAACAACACCCGAGCGCTGCACAACTGGGAACAAACTCTACAAACTACACGGTCATTTAATCCACTGTTATTGCAAACACAATAGCTGCAGCTGCTTTAAAGCATCAGCCGCTTCGCCACTCATTAAACACGTCCGTCGGTCGCTGCCGCGCGTCAGTGCACGGTCGGCCATGTTTAGAAGGAAAGGAAACAGAATCTAAGCTCATTTAAAACAACAGGAAGGCAACCAGTTAAAAAAGAGCACATTTTAATCATGTGGTGGTGAGCCGAACACGTGGAGAATTGATCACGCTTCAAAATGTGGCACGTTGGTGCTGATGAGGCTGCTGGGGATTCAGCCCAGCACAGGGGTTAAGTAGTCCCACTCCGATACCTTCAATTTAAGGTGAAAGCACTTTTAATGGCACCAAAATTACATACGTTCAATGCACGTTTCACTGTAAAAATCAAACACAATGTGGCTCACAAAGCCTGGGGGACGACAGGTGGACAAGATATTCTGTATCTCCATGCTCTTTTCTGAGGCACTTGGTCAACAAAGGCCTTTCTTGAGTGCACAGGTGACGTGTTGCTTCTTTTTTCTGGACATCAGGTGCTTGATGTGGACAAAAAACTCTTCCTAAAATGTGACTTCTCAACACAGGCTCTCAGGTGAGTGGGTGGTGTTTATTGCAATAGGAGGCACGCTGGTGTCGCTTTTTGGCACGTTAAACTCTGAAGTGGAGCTGCATTTCATTTTCAACGTCCTGTTGTAACAGTAGAGTCTCTTTGGCGAGGCGCACAACGCCCGCTCTCTTTTGGGGCTCTGCCGACACGGACGGAGGCTTTCCTCCGGTGTGAGGGGAACGCTGGCCAGCTTCTCCTGGCTGCCGGGGGTCTGAGCGTCCCCCTGCGTTGCTGTCTGTGTGGTGGCGGGTGCTGGGGTACCTCCGGGACAAGGCTCACTGTCTTTTGCCATCTGTCTTTCGACACCGGCTGATTGAGCTGCGCCTGACGTGGGGGAGGGGTGTTGAGTCTGGGGTCGTTTCGGGGATGGGGGCTTGAGGTTTTGACTCCCGTCTGGGCTTGAGCGGCCCGTGTCGTGTCTCTGACAGTCCGCTGCTCCCGCGATGGCTGAGGAGGGGCTTCTGTCCGGGCTCTGAGCTGTGAATCTGGGTTCTCCGGATGAACCAGCCTGCTGGCTCGCAGTGTGGGCGCAGTAATTCCTGAGATGGCAGCTGTGGGGGGCTCCTTGCCTTGGAGTCGCAAGTCTTCCCTGGGAGTAGTGGTGGTGGGAATGGGCAGGGGAGCAGTGGACATAGTGCATGTGGCAGTCCATGTGGGTTGTACACTGGGTCCAGATTTGTAGTTAGCACGGCTGCCTTTTGTTTATTTGTGGTGTTTGTCGATCGGGGGAAGAGCTGCGGAGTGTCAGGGTCCTGTGGGGTCGGAGCACAGGGGTGGGGGCCCAGTCTTGATGCAGGTGAGGAGGCGGCGGGTCCCCACACGTACAGTTGGTGGTTTGAGGAGACCGGCAGCGCAGTGGCGGGCCGAGCGGGACCATAACGCCATTGTCCGTGCTGTTTCTGCCGGCCTCAGGTTTGCTCTTACCTTGGGGGCTGGAATAAGAGCCCATGTGGTGGAGAGAAGAGATCCCATTACAGGGCTGGCTGCACGCCTCCTGCTCTTCCTTGGGTTTATCCTCAATTTTCTGATCGGAGGCCAGCGGCTCTAATTCATAATGCTCCGCCTCACCCCCCCCTCCGTAGGAGCCCTTTCCTTGAGAGGACGGGCCTGCTGGTGTAACCTCAGAGAAGACCTGACACTGCAGCTGTTTGGGCAGCGGGATCTGGCCACAGTTGCCCTGGGGCCCCAGACAACGACACATGCACTGAAAGAAGAAGGTGGCGAAGGCCCAGCTGATGCACATGATCAGCATCATGAAGGTGCCCAGCTGAGTGTAGGCCAACACGGTCGAGGGCATCATCATGGCGCCCGCAACGAAGGTGGTCAGCGCTGCCATGGCGATGGCAGAGCCCATGCGGCTGAGAGAGAAAATGACCTTTCCTTCACGGTCGGGCTCCGGAGCAAGTCGGTAGGCCACGCCATAGTGGACGGCAAAGTCCACCGACAATCCTACCGCCACCGAAATGGTGACGGACTCCCAAAACATTCATCTCCCAGCCGAGGAGCACCAAGGACCCCACAGTGACAAATATGGTTCCTGCGATTGACAGAATGGCGTAGAGGCTGATGATGACGTTCCAGGTGGTTAACAGCATGACACTGAATGCACCGCACTGACAGTGCCATGGCAACCAGGGTACCACCAGACAAACTGTCCTGAAGGTCATAAAACTCCAGGCTGCTGATGAACCAGCCGTGACTGAGGCCGGCGGGGGCATGTCGCAACTCCTCTGTGATCCAGGCATCCACCTGCAACAGCGACAACCATTAATCTCACAAAACGTACCGCAGCAGAAGCAGCGTGCAAGCACGTGACAGGCCCTACTTCACTGTAGAACTGGAACATCTTCTCATAAGCCAGCGTGAAGAGATAAGTACTCTGGAACTCCAACACTATAGCTCTGATGGTGTCGTTGATGTCAAATCGAGGTCCGGGGGTGCGGCTGACCAGGTGGTAGGTCGTACTCCGGTCCAGCTCCATGATGGCCCTCTTAATGCACAGCTCGAAGACATCCTGCTTGTAGGGGAAGGTGGACTGGCTGCAGCAGGGGTAGACGGACGCCTCCTCACAGTCCTGGTTCTCCATCCACTGTTGAAATTGTGAGGATGAAACAGGTGACAGGTGCACTTATAGATGCAGAAGGTTCATGGTCATACTGTTCACAATCCTACTCAGAAACAAAACCACATCATAAACCATGTTACTGGAACAGGTGGGACCACAACAGGTTACACCCCCACGGGTCTGGATGGCCGTTATTCAGTCAAACATCTGCTCTCCACAGCGTTCAATGGTCCACATGAGACAGCATCTACAGGTATTTGACGTGGATCTGTAACAGTTGCAATACTGACCTGTTTGAAGGTCTCAATGAAGCAGCTGGTGAAATCCTGCTCCTCTGACTGGAAGACAAAACTCTGGTTTCTCAGCTTCTGGCAAAAGTTGAGGATCCACAGCTGAGCTGCTGGGCTGGCGATGTTGAAACTGCTGTCCAGCATCAGCTTCCCCTTGTTTTTTGGATTCAGGGGGTCCCCATTGTCCACGGGCATCACGCCCCAGATGATGGTGATGGGCATGTGCAGCTCCTCGCCGTGATGGAACCTCTCGAACATGAACAGCTTCTTGAATTCTGCATCGTAGCGCTCGAAGGGGTGAGAGGATCGGAACACCTGGAACTCCGCCAACTCCAGAGAGGGAAGCTTCATCTTTGGGTTGATGCAGGACCACGTAGGCCCCACCCACAGTGATGGCAAGAAACCAGAGGAGCCAAAGGTAGCGCAGTTTGATGACGATGCAGGGAAGCACCTTCTCGAAGAAAATCCTCGATGTTTCCGAGAGTGCGAACAGGCATTTGCTCACCTTCTGGCAAAGACCAGCCAAAAAGGTGCAGGCACAGTAACCTCGCTCCTGGTGTGGCGGCTTGGAGCAGGGCAACAGATTAGGGAGGTAGCGTTCATGTAGCACCACTACAGCCGGGAGCCACGTCACCATCAGAATGTAGTTCACCAATATGGCCGTGCCGGCGTAGACGCCAAAACAGCGAATGGCGGTGATGTTGCTGACATAGTTGGCATAAAAAGCGGCAGCGGTGGTGAAGCTGGTTACAAACATGGACAACGCAGCGTGCTGAAGGGACACGCCCACCGTCTCCGACAGCTCAGCGTGAGGCTTGTCAAACTTGGTGTAATTCCAAACGTCGCAGAGCACGAAGGCGTCGTCGGCGCCGATGCCGACCACGATGATGAGGGCTGTGAGATTCATGAAGGGGAAGAACTCGAAGTTGAAGACCATTCGGTAGAGAAAGTAAGAGACAATCAGCGAGCTGATGATGGCTATTATTGTCATGAGGGTGATAAAAACAGAGCGCGTGTACACACACATGACCAGCAGGACGATCATTATGGCAATGGCAGGGTACACAGTGTCTGTGAGGAGGTAGTCCTGAAACAGATCGTGCTTGATGCCAAACTCGATCCCCGTCACCGTGGTGACGCCGTCGGAGGAGTTCCAGTTCTCGAAATTATCCAGATAAATGTTCATCATGGATTTCCCTTTCTCTGTGGGCGAGAAGAGCATGCTATGTTTGAGCACGGGTGGAGGAGATTCCAGGCTCTTTGGACTCAGGAAGTCTTTGTCCACCAGGAAGTGGAGGATCTGATAGACGGCGTTGTACTTGGTGCACTTTCTGGGCACATTAGCGCACTTGAGTTGGTCTTTGCGTCTCAGGGTCATGTCCCAGCAGTCGGGGCCCAGGGTGCCGTTGTGGTAGTATTTAGCACATGAGCGCAGAATCTTGAGGATGTGCGACACATCCCGCTCGGTGATCTTCTGACAGGATGACCTGTTGGTCAGCACGGCAACGTAGTTCCCGATTGTCCAGCTGGGACAGCAGGAAGCGTCACTGGTGCGCTGACAAAGACTCCAGTAGTCACGGTGGGAACGCACCTGAGAAGGGAGCAACACCAGAACAACATCACTAACCCATCGGGTCACACATCGCCTTACGCTCTCCGGCCAACATACCCTGCTGTTGTCCAGGTTGCACATAGATTTAATGGCCTGAATGCTCCAAAGGTTCTTCCCTTCGGCCGACGTGAACACCAGCCTGGAGTACCTTTGTCCTGCATAACGGCAGAGGCTTTATTACTTGGACGGCAAACACAGCCACGACTGCTTCCTTGTCGCTCTCCATTTTGCATTTTGGGGATCATTTCTCCAGAAAAAGGTTTTACCTGGAACGTCACAAAAGAACTCTTTACTGAAGTCCCACTCGGCCTGCCGTTTGTCCCGGTCATGATGGTCCTCGGGCCACCTGGGCTCTTGGTGACTGCGGGACAGCCAAATGTTATAAGTATTAGCATCAATCAAAAGTGAATGTGTTTATTTTGTCACACTCGACGGCAGCGGTGGAAAACTCCTAATTCTTTTTAACACTATGTGTAACTTTTGCTGAACTGGAACATTGATCATGTTGGGAAAACTGAGTCATTACAATTTGCTAAATCCTGTAAAGGCGGGAGGCTTAAAATGGGACAGAGTTCAGCAGCGTCATCCAAGAAGGAACAATGAATGACTGTTGCCCTACGTATAAAGGGAGAAATGTCTCCGGCTCTACAGCCGAAATCTTGACATGATCCAAAGTGAAGGAAGCAGACCTTGATGCTTAATAATGGCCGAAGCCGCAGTAATCACTGTTGCCCCTAAAACAGACGAATGGCTCGTACAACTAGCATACTGGTATCATTAGGATAATAATCATAATCGCAGCTCTGATTGAACTGGGTCCAGCCAGGATGTGGGGGTGGGCGGTGGTGATGGCAGTGTTGGGGCAACATGGTTCTGGCATTTGTATGTTATGTGTTTGTGACGCAGAGATGATGTGTAAGGCGGTGCAGAGTAATCAGGGAGGATTTTAAAGACAGATAAGATGAGGCAGCTGACAGCTCACACTAGGAACCTCGGTGCAGAATTACATGTGAGGATGGACGAGCAGAGTGAGACAGAATGGAGAACGACGACAGAGAGGCTGCAGCTAAAATAAGTCCTTTTCTAATCACTGACTGCAATCTTGACAAATTCTAACCACGACCACATGAATAAACGATGAAAGGATGACTGAGCTGGGACACAGCTGCTATTGTTGCATGGATATGGTAATAAGACCATGACGCAACAGGAAAAAGGTGAATTTAATGATATATGCTTGTTGTGATATGAGGGAGAAAACAGGCCTTAACAATGAGAAATATCCAGACAGACACACGGAGGAGTGAACTGGCGCTGACAGTCGGGCCTCGTGCACCGACACAGTTCTACATCGTTCCCCTTTTCTTTCAAGAGGCGATTCAGGCACGTCAGCGGGCCCATTGGCAGCATCGTTCAAAGCCTCTGCTTCCCACTCTGTCATCAAGGTTACCCCCTCCACTGCCCCCCAACTCCTCAGTGACGCAAATGTTAGACCACAACACAGCTTGTTGTGGAGAGACGTTACTGCAGTAGTCACCTTCATGTGATTTGAAGATGGAAATGTGTGTCTTTGAGATTTTTAGAGGTGTTGAACCATTTGTTCAGTATCCTCCAATTAGCTGCTCACTACAGTGATGCCGTAAGAATGAAAAAGTACGTTCGGTAGGATAATAGGTGAGTGTAAAGTACTTTTTGGCCTGCTCATCTGCATATTTGAAGGGGTAGTTGGCCAGTGTTGCTTTGTAGCCTGTGTTTTTCAACATGTTGTTCCACGTGACCAGTCGCTGACCAATGGCTGTTCCCCGAGGCTCAAAACCCTTTTGGGAAGGAAGAAAGCAACAATGAGCGGAACAAGTTGTCATAAGGAAAGGGAGAAAAAGCAGCTTCTGTTTGAAAGCATGAACTGAAATCAATAGAAGCCCTAAAGAAGATTGTTGTGTTTCCTGTCAGAGGCAGCCACATCACACACCATTCTTTCAATATCTGTTATTGTGACAGTTATGCAGCAGAAAAGGCAACGAGGGTCGGTACTCACCCTGAGTGGGTCTGAGAAGTCAGGCAGGTCAGGTACCAGGATGCCTACCAGCGCACACACCACAATCAGCACGGTGCACACCCCCAGGACCACCACGGGCCAGTCAGCTATCAGCTCTGCATAGCTGGAAACATCAATTGATTATCTAATTAATTTTACTGTGATGACAGTTAATGTTGCCACTAAGGTACAAATGTGTTGTTTTCCTAATTAAGAAAGGCCCAGTTTAATGTCACTGGTCTCTGTGGAAGCTCACTAGTTTTACCACATGCAACATTCAAACTGGCTTTGAAATAGAAGCTGACATTTACACCAAATAAGACGTTCAGGTGACTGACAGGAGCCTAAATGTGATTCTTTCAATCAGAGTTACATCGAGCAGACGGAAAGGGGGAAAATCCAGACAAGAGAAAGAGATGGAAACTGTACTTTGGCTTTACTTCAGGAATTAACGTGTTTAGTAACAGATTTAGTTGGTGTCTCTGGTCTTTTTTTCCATCCCAAGCAAACCCCATGAACACTAAATCTTTCTGAAAGCGCTGAAGAGCCTCCGTCCTCTATTAAATGGTCTTGAGGATTAGGTCTGAGACAGGAGAGTTATGAAGAGCTGAGCAGCTCCAGGAGAAGCCAGGTACAGGAGGAAAATGGAGAAAGAGACACCCAGCTCCCGGTGATAGCTCTCATGACTCACTACAGAGGAATGGACGTAAAGATGGAGGGATGGCGGAAATAAAGGAGGGCCAGGAGACTGAGGAGCAGCCTTCAAATCCAGAGCATCAACACAGCAGTGTCTCTGGCAGGCCTTACCTTCTGGGGAAGCGAAAGGGCCTTGTGTGGCTGAAAAACAAAAAGGGAAAGATAAATCAGGTTTTTATTTTGAAGTCAAAGCAACATCATGTCCACAAGAGATAGAGGTTTTTCAGAGAGGATGTCTTTCATTTAGTCTTTCACAGTTTTCCTCACAGCAGCAGCTACAGCAACAGCCGCAGCACCAGCCACAGCAGCTACAGCAGCAGCAGCTACAACAGCAGCAGCAGAAGTAGCAGCAGCTATAGCAACAGCTAACGTGGCAGCAACAGCTGCTACAGCCACAGCAGCAGTAGCAGCTACAGCACCAGCCACAGCAGCAGCAGCAGCAGCTACAACAGCAGTAGCAGCTATAGCAACAGCTAAAGTGGCTGCAACAGCAGCTCCAGCAGCGGTAGCAGCTAGAGCAGCAGCTACAGCAGCAGCTAGAGCAGCAGCAGCAGCAGCAGCAGCAGCAGCTACAGCAGCAGCAGCTACAGCAGCAGTAGCAACAGCAGCAGCAGCAGCAGCAGCAGCAGCAGCTACAGCAGCAGTAGCAGCTACAGCAGCAGCAGCAGCTACAGCAGCAGCAGCAGCAGCAGCAGCTACAGCAGCAGTAGCAGCTACAGCAGCAGCAGCAGCTACAGCAGCAGCAGCAGCAGCAGCAGCTACAGCAGCAGCAGCAGCAGCAGCAGCTACAGCAGCAGTAGCAACAGCAGCAGTAGCAGCAGCTACAGCAGCAGTAGCAGCTACAGCAGCAGCTAGAGCAGCAGCAGCAGCAGCAGCAGCAGCAGCTACAGCAGCAGCAGCTACAGCAGCAAAGAACCAATGCCATCAGAGACGTCAGAGGCACTTTAGCGTAAACCTGTCACAGCTTTTTATTCTCTAAATAATCAAAAATCAATCCCCAAAAAGCTAGAAAGGCCTTCAGATCTTTTCTCAATCATTTAAACGTGCTCTTTGGATTCTGAGACGACTGATGCACGCTGATGCTATCTGCATTTCTCGTCAGCTCCTCCTGAGAACAGCGGGGGGGGGGGGGAGAGGCGGAAACGGTAAAATCAGATAAGGCCACCTGATCGCATCCATCCTGGGGCAGCAGGAGATGGACGATAATGGACTGCTCCATTTTAGGGAAGGGAGTGACAAAGTGGCAGCATGTGTGGGGATACTTTCACATCTGCAAAGGTATTTGGAACCATTTGGATCTGGTTCAGAAGACGTTTCTTTAATGCAGCTACACTTGCTGGCTGTGCTGGGGAGCAGCGGTGAAGCTAACGTTTTAGTCGCTTAGCCCTTCGGGCTAATTTCATGGGGCCGGGGGTCGTTAGTGCTCGTCTCCACTGCAGGAACCTCTACCGAACAGCTTTTTACAGGAACTTTTACGGGGCCTAAGCAAGTTTGAGATCAATCCGTGGAGACACGGCCACGGAGAGGGACGAGTTCCTGTCAATGAGCCACTTGAAGCATTATGAACATCATAAAGGTGCTTTGATTAGGTACTGTGATTCAACCCTAACCTGATTTCAAACACCAAGCGGCCCCTACCATATTCTCTGCACACAAAATGACAAGATTTAATGCCAAGGTTGAGCGCAGCCATTTTCAACCTTCTCCTTTTAGACATGGCTTGATTATAGTATTAGGTGCTGTAGCCCGTTTTAAACCATCAAAAAAAACCATTCCCATCCTCTGCTTTAACTGGTCACCAGGATACAGTTTACAATGCGTGTGCAGTTTTTTCCAGCACACTGATGTTATTGTGCTTTCTTCTGCAGACTGAAGGACACAGACGAGGCCTAAAATGGAGGAGATGACTTATTGGAAATAGTTGGAATGAAGTCATAAATGCGCTTTCAGGCAAATCTATTTATCTACTGAAGGCCTGTTTTGAATTTCAGTCTGCACAGCTTCAGTTTGAGTCCTTTACAGCCAGTTGGAAAGATGAGAAGCATACCTGGACCGGCTGTTTGGCCCAAGAATTTCAAAAGATAATGAGGAGCTCGATCAAGAATCCATCAACCCGGCAGCAGCAATTTGACTCATTGTCTTTTAACTCTGTTGAACTTTCTGTTGCTGTAGAAAAGAACTCGAGATTTTTCTATTTATGTTCTCCCTCCTGTTCAAAACACAACACATCTTTAAACGTGCACCTCGAGCTGAATCTGGTGGGACAGTGTTTTCATCTGTGGTTAACTAGTCGAGGTGTTGCTTGATGCTAGCAGAGGCTCTAAATCCAGCAGGATGACAGCTCGCCATGTCATCTTGTGTGTTGGACTTGTCCGTCTCCTCGCTCCCTCTTGGTCTTTCCACCGCTTCTCTTTTCCTTCCCGCTCCCCACGGCCCTGAGTAACCTTTGCCATGTTGTTCTATTTACCAGAGGGAGAGTGGTTCTGGATCACTGGGCTAATTAATAAGGTAAACACAGACCGCCGGCCGCTCACTCAGCGCTGCGCTGACAGAGCAGGGAAACAGAGAAGCAGCTGGGGAGCCAGAGCGTGGAGGCCAACTGTGGAGCTGCTCCCGGGGCACGCGCGCGCCGCCACGTCCTCCTGCCGAGGTTTAACACCAGCCTTCGGCAGGACGGAGATCCGCAGCCGAGCAAAGATCCATGTTCCTCAGTGCCTCCATATGTGTCAATGAGTGTGCAGGAGCATCTGAGTGCATGTCAGGGAGCAGAGTGCATGTACATTATGGTTCAAAGGCACGGCGGCGGCCATGCTGCTGGCGGTGGGGGTTTAACTGTCAACAGATGACTGGGTAAACATGAACGAGACCTTCAAGTTGGAACATGAGCGATTAGAGTCAACGTCAGTGCGCCGCGGCCTTGATTAGTGTCTCACAATTAGAGGCTGACGCTAGCTGCCTAAGAGGTCTGGGGGACCAGTGCTCCTATCATCGTGCCACTGGTTCTGCTTAACCAGTGGCACTGGGCAGCTCTACAGGGTTATTAATGCAATACCGTGTGTGGCATCAGAACATGCTGGAATAATAACGTTCCGTTAAACTCTCCACATTTCCCAAATGTAACCGTGCACGTCACAAGGACACAATATAAACCACTCAAATAACACCGCTCCACTACACTTTTCAGATTGAAAATAAGCAGCATGCTTAAGGCTTGTTTGTGGCTTATTTTTCCCATTCCCATAACAACGCACATTTCCGATGGTTTTTAATAACGATTAATCCTCAGCATCTCTGTGATTCATCCGATTACACAGTTGAATCAGTTAAAAGGTCAGATGTAACCACCCACCCAGATCAGACCGTGCTGCATATCAAACGCTCTGGTGATGACTGTTATTTATTCTAAAGCATTCCAACATGAGGAATACGCTGGGAGATAAGAAGGAGCAGGAAAAGCAGATATTCTCCTGTCAATGTGGTGTTATTCACAGGCCATGGTGTTTCTGACTGGCCTCCAATAAACACTGCAGCAGGCCTGTGCTGTTTAAACAGGGTTTAAACGGAGTTCAGCCCGGGACACTGCTTTTATCACTTGCGAGAAACCAGAAGGTCCGTTTCCGAGCAGCAGCAGGAGCCATGTGTGGAGCCGCGTTGCAGCAATCAGGGCCCTCATCAATTAGGTGATCAGAAAATCCTCCAACTGTGTTTCCAATCAACTGATTTCATTTCTGCTCACAACAAACCTCAAACTCCAGGAACAGTTGGAATTCAGCAGCGGGAACAGGGTCTCTGGTTAGTTCCAGCTTAGTTCCTGCTAGTTTGTGCTGAACAGTGATGATACCCTTTTAATTATTAATGAGATTTGTTTATGACATCCAATTGGAACTACAGGTAAAAAATTAACCCCAATAAACCACATGGACGATGAAGTTTACCTCAAGGCTACAAACATTTCTGTTAATCTCTACAGTCTGAAAAGCCTAAACCCAAACAAAGAGGGTCGGTAGCTTCAGTTAGACCGCTGATCACTTCCACCAGGTTTGGAGAGAAGCTGCCAAGAGGGTCTTTTTCACACCGCTCACACGCCGTCTGTTCCACGCTGCCTTTCGCGCTGGTTTCAATCTCTGTTTTTTTTTTCAGAGCAGAAACCAGGAGCAGAGCAGGACAGGAGCAGAGCTGGAGCAGAATAGGAGCAGAACAGGAGCAGAGAGGGAGCAGAGCGGGAGCAGAACAGGAGCAGAGCAGGAGCAGAGAGGGAGCAGAGCGGGAGCAGAACAGGAGCAGAGCAGGAGCAGAGCAGGAGCAGAGAGGGAGCAGAGAGAGAGCAGAGAGGGAACAGAGCGGGAGCAGAACAGGAGCAGAGAGGGAGCAGAACAGGAGCAGAGAGGGAGCAGAACAGGAGCAGAACAGGAGCAGAGCAGGAGCAGAGAGAGAGCAGAACAGGAGCAGAACAGGAGCAGAGAGAGAGCAGAGCGGGAGCAGAGAGGGAGCAGATCAGGAGCAGAGCTCTTTGGGCTGTGAAAAATGTGAGCTCTACATGCACAGCTCTACGTGCACAGCTCTACGTGCAGCCATTCCTTTGGCTTGTACACAGAATCACCATATGAAGCAGGGATGTGACCCAGGTGGACGGAGTCGTTGGCAGCTACACGACTGTTAAACTTATCCAAATCCGTGTCGATGGATCGGCCACGTGACACGAAGGAGCTGAAATCTATGTGCACGGCTGCATTTTTAGAGTTTAAACACGGTGGAAATTCAAGAGTGAATAAACTGCAGGCACAAAATTAGCACGAGCTGTTAAACGCCAAACTGAATGGCAACCACGTGCTTCCTGTACACAAAGCCAGGCGATTCTCCATCACAATACTGACATGCACAATATGCTCGTGGGCTACATATCGAAGCCACAGGGAAAGTGGGAGATGAGCACAAAGATGCAGCAAATCTGGCAATTTCTGCTGGAGATTTGTGCTGTTGGTTCCTTGTGTTCCTTCTGAAGCTACTGCAGCCACAAAGACCTAGAAGAGATAAGAGTCTAAATGTTCAGTGGCAACCAGATGTAACAGCCACGCTGACAGAGCCAGAGTTGTTTCATCATTACAAAACTGCAACATGGAAGATCTCAAGCACTCCTGGACCTTAGCCTGGAAAATCCTTGAAGCTTCATTGATTTTCAGTATATAGGTAGATGCCATGAACTTATTTAGCAGCACCAAAAGCCTGCAGCCCACCTCTTATCACATTACAGATACCAGCAGTCTTTCTTTCTGAGGAGTAATTCTTGTTACTGATGCAATTTTAATAGAATAACAGCGAAGTGCGTGTTGGACGTTCATCTTTCTAAGTTCAGGCGCCCGTTATCGTCTCTTCTCCCTCCTCTAATGGATCTCCTGGCTCTGTGGGGACCTGAAAAGATTCTTACACCGTGAGTGTGAAAGCTTCTTCTTCTAAGGGTCAAAGCAGGTGATTGATGGTCCTCCCCTCAAGGGAAGAAAAACTCTTTTGACCTGCCTCTTGTTGGTCTGGTGTAGAGGTATGCATGAGGTCAAAATGCTGTTTAACACACAAAACTCAGCCTGGGGCCCTTTAAAACAGATGTCCTTGTGTGACAGCCTGAATGTTGACGTCTCTGCTCTGATTTGAGAAGCATTTAAAACATCCCCAGTGTCCGTGCTGATCCATTCCCTCTCATTTACAGGCATTTCAATCTTTCTATACCATTAGTCATTTATTCAGAAATATCTCAAATATACTCAAAAAGACGGAACATAATAAACAGTAGCATTACGACCAAAAAGGCAACACAGCAGTCGACCTGACTTCAACCAGACTCCCCAAAGCTGAGCTAACGCTTGTTATTCTTGATAATGTGCAAAGCCTTGTCGAGCTAACACCCCGAAGGACAGAACAGTGGGATCGTTTTCAGATGAAGCCAAGCTGGTTGAGGCCCGCAGCTGTCCAACAGAGCAAGGGATGCAAACTGAGTCCAGGGAGAAGGTCCAGACAAAAAGAAATATTTGGAATCTGAAATAAATAAAAAAAAACATGCTTGGGAACCACTGAATCATGGAGACGTGCACCACACGGCTCAAAGAAAGGCCTCTAACCGATCTTGCTGATCGACAGTAGCTAAACTATACTGCTGAATGCCTGTTCGCTTTGGAGTCGTCATCTTCTCAAACAGTTTTTCCACACGTGACAACCAAACCACCTGGCGGCTACGAATACTGCAAAATTCTGCCGTGCTCCAGATAATAAAAGCTGACCTTTCCTGAGCTGGTGTTAAAGGGAGTGGGAGTCAGGAATTCATCGTATCTGACAAGGCATGAATCTAAACCCAACTTGTGGTTGCCATAAACAACAAGAGCTGTTGCAAAAGGCATCTGGAAAGAGCCGAAGCATTTATCTCCAGGAAAGAAGTGCAGGTTAGGTTGTTGACCCTTAGGGAGGTGTTTGGTGGCCCTGCAGGAGCGTCCCTTTATGTAGAAGCAGTTAACTGGAGCTCAGGTGCCCTGGAGCTGCAACAGAGGCCGAATAAAGCTCATTCGCTGCTGACACAGCTCCCATTTAGGTATGGATCTCCCACCAGTGTGTTCAAGCCGAACTTCAGATTAACTCCTGTGGGCCGCATACTCGGAGCTCCGCGTCTGGATCCACAGTTGAGTACAAATGCTTTTTTTCCTCAAAACACTGGGCCTTTAGCACACATTAGGCCAATCATTCAAACGGCCACCGTGCCGGTGAAAGGGGGTCGTGCATTTACCCCAGGCGTGAGACGCCGAGGTTTCCACCGAAAGGCTTAAAAGCTGTTGACACACACTGCACTGCCAAACTGCAAACATTCCGAGGACACACAATCTTACACACACATAAAATGAGAGAGGAAAGACGCAGACACAGACCAACCACAATGCGAGGCTGGGTCTTTCAAGGATTCCCCGAGCCCTTTTGTCTCTGCATCGACACATCACCTCATAGATGTGGAAAAAAAAACTCCTTGACTGAGTGAATTCAGCTTCTTCCTTCACAAAGAGGCACTTTGCTGAGTCATCTGAGCTTCTACTTTAGCAAAAGGTTTATTTGCTAAATGGCTCAACACGTGAAGGAGTCAAAATAGAGTCATTTGAACACCAAGTAGCGCTAATCCTGGCGCCTGGGTTAAAATGTGTGAAATCCAGGAGTATAAAAGGCCTGTGTTGTGAAACCTGTATCAAATATGGCCTCCTAAAAGAGCTAATGTACAAGATATTAGCATGGGGGACCCGGGCAGACTGAATCCTACTCCTGAAAAGCTGCCAAACTTTAGCAGCCTTCAGCACAGGGGGAGATGTTGAGTCTGGGTTAAGGGCAAATCTATAAAACTAAGACGGGTATAAGGAATTCCCTTATTTCTCATTTTAATCTCTGCCCCACACACAGATGTCTGTACAGGAAAAACGGGGGTTTGTCTCTGTAATTACACCCCGAACCAGACAGAGCTGCTTGGTAAATAAGAGACGCACATGTCCCGCGACACATCTGCTCCCCATTCTGATGTGAAGCAAGAGACGGGCGAGGGAGGGACCAATAAACAGGGTGGAAGACATGAAGAATGCAGGAGTGATAACAGACCGAGAGGAAAGACGCAGACCCACAAATACATGCACAGTTGGTGTTTGGCCTCTGCCTGCCACCCAGGGTTGGCTATGTGCACGCTGTGTTTGCTCGTCCACACTGGGAGCCTGTGGCTGCACAAACCTTCCCTTTCAAAACACCACCCACAACGGCGCTCGCGCTAAATGAGAATTACCAGTGCAGCTCCGGCATCGTCCCGGCGAGGAAAATTCCACATCGAGACGTTTAGAGGAAATAAGATTTCACTCAAATCAGATTCCACAAAACGACCTGCTACCACGAACAGGATGGGACACGAGTAGATTATTCCTTGGCAAGCCCTTTTGGAGGTGATGGTAAATATAGGATTGTGTAAAGTCTGACGTGTGGTTTCCACAGGTGGAAGGGAAAGAAATGAACGAGGGACTTCAGGAAAGTCAACAAAGGAGCTAAACGCTGATGTTCTATTTCCACTGCATCTGTGTTTCTGCACAGATATGAAGAAATCCTCCACTCTTTCCTTAAATGTTCCCATCCTAAACACAAACACTGGCTGTAGGTAGCATATTCTTTTCTACCTTCTACCCCCCCCAGACCTGGAAATGCTACTGAAGAATATGACAGACCCCCATTTGGAGACAACTGGTGATAAAATAGCTTTCCCGCATGGTCCATAACAGCTGTAACCATCTCCTACTGCATTCTTGGTCTAACATGATACCTTAACATGGATGTTGCTTTACCACATATAGGGGCATAGGGAGGGGGGTGTGAGGGCCTGGAAATTTGAATGAACTGTTCCCGGGCCCCTGGGACTAGTTTGGGATTTAATCAATAAAACGTACATTATATGACACAAAAGAGCAAGCTGGAGTCACAGCAGTTCCCACAATCCTGATTCCAGGCGTCTGGTTTTGAAGGTGATCCTGCCAGCGCTGATGGTGATGGTGGTGCTGGAGACAGAGAGGGGCCATCGGGTGGGATGGATGGCTCTGGTGGTGAGCATACGTGCAGGTGGAGAGCCAGCAGGGGGGGCAGAAAGCGCTACTGTGGTGTGGGATGCATCCAGACCTGGGGCCAGTGCTTGGGCACTCCTGCTGGCCACAAGGACAAGCCAGGGTGGAGCGGAGGTGACAGTGCTGGCAGCACAGTCCCGGAGGAGAGGCGGAGGACGGGGAGAGGGTAGACGGGACTTGGCATTTGGTAAGCCGTTGGGAGTCTGTGATGGTTGCTGGGGAGGAAATGGCAGTGGAGGGAGAGGGGAGATTCCTCAAAGAGCCGTTCTGCTTGACCACGCTGCCGTTCAGGCTTTGGTTGGACCTGTTTGTCTTCCGGATGCCGTGCAACCTCTGCGGCTTCTGTTGAACCGTACAGACGGTGAGGTTGAGGTCGGCGTCTGGAGTCAGCATTAGAGGGTCCTGGCCATCGCTGGCTGGTGTGCTGGCGTTGGCACTGGTTAGATGATGGTGGCCTCCATTGCTGTGGGCCAGGGGGTCGCCACTAGCATCACTCAGTGCCATGGTCCTCACCCGGCAGGCGTGGCAGCGACACCGTCACTCCGCTGAGAAACAGAGGAAAGAGAGAAGCTTATGCTCCATTAATCCGCAGGTAAAGCAAGCTGATCTGGACATCCAAAAATGAGGTTGCCTTTTTCGATTTGGTGGACTCTTGTTCACTTTACACACATTTCTAAGGAGTAGTAGAGACTATCCACTTCACAACACTTATTTTGTCTCTTTTATAGAAAGAAATGAATAATGTCATGATAGCATAACGAGGAACACACTGATCCAGTCCAATGACTAACATTAAAAAACCCCAAAACTTGAGATGCAAAAGCATCGACCCGAGTAAACCAGCTAAGCTTCGTCAATACCAGAGTGTTTCCAACAGATGTCGACTTGACTGACACATCAGCAAAGCCCAACATGTGTGTGTTTTACCACGACAAATGTGGCTTCAATACTGTCGGACATAAATAACCTATGAAAGCTTCTTCTTTAGCCAGTGCTGTCAAGTTTGGACCTTACTGAGCTGAAGACGACAGCGGAGAAAAGGAGACAAACGGTTATTTGTAATTAGAAAAGGTTAGATGTTCTGATCTCCGCGGTAGATGAGAGTCAGATCAGAGCTCAAATACTTGGCACCAGAAATGTGTCACCACCTTCCATTTACAGTAAAACACAGACCGTTTCAAATCAGTGTGATTTATGGAGCACGAATCAAATCTGGCTTAAAAGCTGTTTGTATTACACAAGCATGGGACACCAGTGCATGAACACTTAATGACTGCATGCAACAGCATGAGAAAAAAACAGACGGTTCATGTTATGCTCGAGTTTCAGCACCTATATGAGCTCCAGCTTAAATGACGACAGCCGCCAGAGATCACACAGTGGAACTGTGATTCCTGAGAGGCATTTTAACAAAGGGAAAGAAACGGCGTGTCTGCAGCCTTGTGCAATGACATGCTTCACACACTTCAAAGGTGATTGATTTGTGTGTTGCAGGTAACAGCAGTGGGCCGTGTGACTGGAGCGGAGCCCAAACTGGAACCATGTGCTGAGGAGAAAGAGGCCTGACAGGAGCCATGATGAAATACTTGGAAATGAATACTATAATGTGTGTGTGTGTGTGTGTGTGTGTGTGTGTGCGTGTGTGTGTGTGTGTGTGTGACTCATTTATGACAAAACTCTCTGTAAATGTCATTTTTCCTCATACATTTTTCTCCTATAACACCCATTTTACAAATAAAGAAATTTTAATTTTAATTAAAACCTTAAGAACAGAAGAAAACACACTGGATGTTAAATAATTATTGGATCCACATTTTAAGTTACCTAATAAACTTTACCTACATTTTACATTTACCTAATATTTTAAAAAATGTACAGTATATTTATTGTCTGTTTAACATGAAATTAAGACATGACACCAAACATGACTGTACCAGGGAAAATAACTAAATAATAAAATGTTCTCTCCTCACTGCTCATAATCTTGCTTGATCAAGGGGGACGTTCCACCTCCAACATTGTTATTTAGAGGGATGGATGCTCAGAGGCTGAACCGTCTCCCCATTGTTTAAATGATAATTATCAACATCTCGATGCAAATTGCAGTCCTAAAATCCAAGATGCACCCTTTGCTCTGAAACCCTCGTCCTCCTCATGACAGCTGCTAAATGAACGACCAGTGTCTTTTTCTCCATCCCAACACTTGACTCGGCTTAACAACATGCTACGTATGTGCACGCTGTGCTCTGCGACGCTTCAACGAGAGCGAGCGGTGGAACACGAGTAGGACAGACTCGCCGGGTCAAGGGTGGCTGGGAGGATTTGGGGCTGAGAGGGGAGGAGAAGAAGAATAACTGTGGTGTGTGAAGTGCTCAGAATAGCAGAGTAGCGAGGGAAGCCCAGATGAAGTCATGAGTCTGGCTCTCACAGCTGTCAGGAGCTGAGAATGGCTTCATCAGCCTTAATGGAGACACCCACATCTGATGGAATACAAATAGGAGAGCAATAAGAATACCGGCTTCTTCAAATTAGCCATTTGCTGCTCATTCCTGCTGTTAAAGTGTAAAGGAATTTATCCTCTACTCTGTGTGTGTGTGTGCGTGTGTGTGTGTGTGTCTAGCATTCACAGGCAGCTGAGACATCTAGAGCAGACTGTGCAGATACAAACACACTTTGTGTCTCTTAAAAATAAGAGTTGATAATGAGGGACTGCAAGCGGGACCTTTTCTCTCCATCTCCTAAAATAAAGGTTACTTTATTTAATCACTAGTTTGGCTGTTTGTGGAGGAAAATTCTACCTCAAGATGCACAATCGCTGTTTTGAGTCCCACTCCGCATATTTTGGTGCTGTCCTGTGTTGACACTTGGAGACGATGCGCCTCCCCGTGTCTGAAAGCATGTGTCTGCGGGCACACACACACACACTGCGGGGGGAATACCATATCTGTGTGTGAAGCATAATAAAAGCAGGAAATCAAGTGGGCAGGATATCGCTGCTAAATCTGAAACTAAATACCGCTTCTTGCATGTAACGTATAGCTGCACGCCATATTTCTGTTGGAATCCTGTCTCAGTTTATTTCAACATCTCACTCTTTTGGATAGAAATGAACTGAATTTGGGAAGTGCTGAATCACATCTAAGCTATAAAACCAGGAGACGGTCCGTTAGACTCCCCCATGTGATCAGCGTTTACCGGTCCCACATCCTCCCTGAAAGCCAGCGAGTCCCAGTAAAGCATTTGATGTGCGTCCGCCTTGAACAACCAAAAGACGTCTATTAAAACCCAACAAAAGTAATGAGTGTCAGAGAAGGTGGTTTAGAGGAACACAGGTGATGACGAAGTGCTTCTTCTGCCCTCTTTCATGTCAAGTCCCTGATTATAGGCTGCGAGGGAAATGGGCGACAGACAGTTCCCCAACACAAGGCCAGGAATCCTGCATCCCTCTAATTAAAGCTAATAGGCAGCAATTACCAGGAATCAGTGGAGAGATAGTTAATAACCACGCTGCTTCTAATAAGGCTAACAGAACCAGCAACACCCTGCTAAGGTGCTCACGACGTTCCCCGGGGTCACAGTTTCTCTGACAGTTCTCTGTCAAGTGACATCCTCTGGATGGATTTGACCTCCCTGAGGGCATTTCAGCCCAGTTCAACACACACACACACACACACACACACACACACACACACACACACACACACACACACTTTTAGAACTATCATGTTTACTCTAAAGTCACTTAAGCGCTGAAAGGTGTAAGTTTTCCGGGAGTTATTGAATCAAAAACGGCTCATTTAGGCTGTTCTGTTACTATTTAGTGGGTTCTATAAATCCCTACGGGACGGGAAAAGGGTCTTTCTAGTTTAAAGAAGAAGCTGTCAGTTTGAATGACGGTGAAAAGATACAACTCAGTGCAGGTCTCGCAGCGGTTCCCCGCTGACATTTACAGCGATCGTTCCTGCTGCTTCCATCGGGACATTCCTCCACTGCGCCTTTACGCAAAACTTCTTGGCCGAGCGAGACGCATGAACGCAAAGTACACAGACGTGCACAACCCTGGCTTTCCAGCACGGAGCTCAACACCTTTCTCATCTAAAGGCGGCGTGAAACAGCACGGCAGCGAGCAGACATCGTGTCCTACCGTGTTTGGAGACTCCCGGTGCTTTCTGCTCGTTGTCGCCGCTCGGATCCACAACGCGGAAAGGGAAGCCTGTTTTGGGGGGGAACAATGTCCGCGGATCGCCCTTAAATAAACAAGAACACGCCGTAAAAGCCACCGACTACTCCACGGGAGAGCGGGACTGCTTCCAGGGGGAGTGTGTTGTGCCAGAATGACAAACAGCCCCGGATCCCTGTTCCCTGTGGAGGGGCCGGAGGAGGCCGGAGGAGGTGGGCTCGGACTGCGGCGCAGAGCGCTGATAGGACGGGCACACCGGAGCGCGTTAACCCGCTCACTGCCGCCGCCACCGTCGCACCAAAAAGCACTGAATTTATACATTTAATTACATTTACATCCAACTAAAAGGCAAAAAACACGCACGAATGCAACAAAAAGCTGCTGTTTTCTTTCATTAAAAGTATTCCATTTCAAAAGGGGCACTTTTCCCCCTAAAACGAATATCTCTTTTGAATATTAATTCAATTTTGCTTCTTCCTTTACAGTCAGGACAGAGGACTGAGGCTGGGGCCCAGGGTGGGACCAGGGTGCTGCTGAAGATTTGACTTATTTGGAGCATCCAATGGTTTAGAAGTTCATCATAAAAACAGACAGCTAAAAAAAACACACCACTTTACTTTTTAAGTGTTGAAACTTAGCAAAAAATACAAATGGTTTAAGCAGTTAAGGTGCAACATTAGTTAAATTAAATATGGTAAAACTGCCATTCCTAAAAATACTACTTAGTCTCCGAATTCTTTAATGAGGCTGCTGTTATTTTATGCCTCTTTAGACTAGATCAGTTGGATCACAACACAGAAAAGACCTGGACCTTTAGACCTCAGAGGAGCAGGACGTGTTCAGAACAATACATCTTCAACTGTTAGACATTACTGACATCCAGGACAAGGCTCGTGCCAAAGTTGGGATGAAGCAGCAAGAGAAAACATTTGTTAATCCAAAACATAAATGTACAAAAATAGGAACCAGAAATTGTCATTTTAAAAAAGCCCATTAGAACACAGTGGAAATAGTGAAGCCTTTGACTAATAGAAGTGAACAGCACGATGCCTGAGCTATTTGAGCGCACAACTGATCAAAACCCACAACTGTGAACCTCACTTTTAAAACTTCCATCAGAGTTTGCTGACGTGTCAGAAGAAAAATCCAGATTTTTTTTTTAATGGACTGGAGGCTTTTGTGGATGCAAAAACAACTGATTCTTCTCAGCAGGGGAGGAGGTTTATAGCTGGGAATGCTGGGAAGGCAGAGGGTCGTACCTGGCTTTAATTTCAGCTGTCCACCAGGATTAGGACACAGTTCATGTAGCAAGCTGTAATCATCTGCAGTAGTAAGGCACTCCTTCACAGCTGGCCCTGAGGCAAGTCAAAGCCCCAAACATCTACTGCCTTTACTCTCACAATTACAGATATTAATAGACCCTGTAGACATTATACATCTAGATCGCGCGGCCTGTGGTAAAATTGTCATTGTTTGCCGTTACTACTGGTGCTTATTTGTGTTGGCAGTTGGATGCTGCACGATGCAATGCAGCATGTTGTTGTCGGGCTGTGGCCTGTAAAAACTACATTTCTGCGTCTTCAGACCCAAATGTACTGTAGTCCAACATCCTGCGCAGGTCTGTAGGTTATTACGGGCCTTTGACGTGCTACCGGGATGGCTGCGATTCCCCACGGAAGAAATGAACAAATGCGACATTCAGGCTTTGCAGCACCGACTGTTGCTAAAAAGGGGAGCAGCGTTTGGATGTAGCTGGCCAGATCCAGGGTCTGCCCGCATGGAGTTAAAGAGAACCACATCAAAGAGTACAAATGTACTAAGAAGTCCAGAGGCCCTGGTGAAAGCTGCACGGCCTCCACATGACTGCACACAACTCACCAATGTGACAGGACACAGGGAAGAGGAAGAGATAAGTCTGTACCATCTAAGGACTATACAGAATCCTGAGTCTGTCCTGTAATGGTGGTGAATCAGATTCCTAATTTCACATCTTGAGATTTTAAAGTTTTGTAAATGTGGCACAAAGAGCAGACATTCAACACAAAGAGAGAAATGTTTTCCCTCTCCAACAGGGCATGAAACCTCAAAATAGCTGCTTGAGAGAAGAAAACATGGGGGGGAACTCCACAAAAGGCTCCATCCTGTGAGCTTAAACATGATCAAACTCGTATGACGTGGAAGTACATTATCGGTGACCCAACGGCACATCGCTCACACGCTGGATTGTAATGAGCAGCGACGTAATTGCAGGAAGGCAGCAGGTAATCCTAGAAGGCCTCGGAGCGATGTAGCAAGCCCCGATAAAGTCTGCTTAACAAGAGGGAAACACAACAGGCGTGAAAGAAATGAGGGAAACCTGAAGTAGAGCATAAAAAAGGTGGGACCGAGGGTATGATGGCTGAATGAAATACAGGGAAAGATAAGAGTAGTGTCTGACAGGCTGACGAAGAGCTACACTCAGGCTCTGGCTTCTGTGGGTCTGAGATGAGGAAACGGGAGAAACTCTATCCCTTCCACACCTGAGAAGTGGAGACGGATATCTCCCACCAAATTAAACCGATCCCCCTTTATGTCGTGTCAGGGCTGGGGAAAAAAGTGAATATTCAAAACCTCTGCTTTGCTGCTGTAAAAAAGAAAAATGTTAAACAGGCAGGATGAATTCTGGATCCAGCGCTCATGAGAACCCATATGTCTCACACATGTACGCGTTTCGGTCTAGAAAGGAGATGGTGCAATGTCTGGAATATCTAACTTTGTTTTCTTTGTAATGTTGCCAAGCACAGCAGCCACCGGGAGCCCATCTGTAGGCATCTCGAAGAGGATAATGTATCATGTAGTGTTTGTGGAGGTTTAGGCCCCTGTTGCAGCATCTAAAGTGAAATATCTGCAAATGGAAAAGACCTGGGGGTCAAACTGTAATTAACCAGCCTGATGTCTCAAAGTCGGAACCCTAAAGTATATTTAAGGCTTCAGAGTGAGTTCAATAATGTCAAATAAATGTTGAATACAAATTGTATTTTAAACGGTTTGTTTTTACAGTTATAACCAGAAAAAGAAGCTTCATCCAAGAGGAATGAGCAGCTACAAGAAAGATGGTAGAAATAAATCATAAACAGCCTGGGAATTAAAAAAAGAAAATAGTCAGGGTATTATACAAAGCATAAATTAAACTGAATACCAGAACCTGCTCATCCTTTTTGACATATTCAACCACAAACAGGTCAGAACTGTCATGAATAGTGATAGATAATCACTTCTGGGTAACTCACATGTGGGGAATGTACAGCCAGGACTGAAGCAGCCCCAGTACTGAAGCAGCCCCGGTACTGAAGCAGCACTGGGACCGAGGCAGCCCTGGTACTGAAGCAGCCCCGGTACTGAAGCAGCACTGGGACCGAGGCAGCCCTGGTACTGAAGCAGCCCCGGTACTGAAGCAGCACTGGGACCGAGGCAGCCCTGGTACTGAAGCAGCCCCAGGTCCATACCTCATAACTCCATTATCATCATTTCTTTCCGAGGGACTCAACCGAAGTCTTGCACAAGTAAAAGTGGGTAAAAAGACGTGCTGCAAACTGAGGAGATGCTGCTTTTGTGCAACAGATATGGAGAAACATCTGCTGTGGGGTGGGGGGATAACATCATCCTTTTAATCATTGAAACATTTCAAAACTACATCAAAGATCAAGGAGCAAAGACAAAAGTGCACATGGGTTAAAACTAATTCCATTTCAGTTCATTCAAGTGTAAAAATTAAAAAAATAAATCTAAATTTGACTGTATGGGCTCCTCAAAACCGCTCAATTGTTTCACCTTTAATACAAGACTCATGTTCTGGCAAAAGAAATGAAAATCCTATACAGGATATTAGATCTATATTAGATTTTGATGTGAAAAAGCTTTTTTTTTTTGCTTTGTCTTGAGGTTGCATGAACCCTGGCCTGCCCGTCTGTTCTCCACATATTGGCACCAGTCACTGAAAAACAATATCGACCGCTATCCAAGACAATTTGCAGCTGCCTAATGTGTGAAAACTGGCAGCGTTTGGCCTCCACAAGCACATCCCATGAAGCCAGGGTCTACCTTGAAGGAAATTCATTTTGATTGGTTATTTTAGGACTCTTGTCTTTTTTATAATATAGTAAATATTGTTGTTTAAACTACATGTCAAAGAAGGAATGTCTGTAACAAGTTCAAGACATGTTCTCTGCAGATTCCAAAAGAAGGTTAGCAGAGGAGCGGCAACGCTGATGTGGTTGTGCACACACAGACCGGGGCCAGATGACCTGTCTGGTTCTTATCACTCCTTTGATACACAAGATGGAGATAAAAGAAAGGGACAGACTCCAGGATGAGGAGGAAAAAGTGGAAAGGAAAAAAGGCTTGGCTCCAGCTAACAAATTGGCAGAGATGTTAAACTGCACATCTAGTCAACATTCTTCTATGAGGTGTTGACTGACAGCTCTGGGGTGTGAATGACATCACAAGGACATTTAACTCCCAATGGTTGGCAGGTGCAAAACCCCCCAAAAAAATAGTGTGCGAGGGACACAATTATAATGCTTTAATTAACCTGCTATAACTTGAAGTCAAAGCAGAGCCGAGCAGGCTGTGATTGATGCCAATTAACGCTTGATGAACCATCCAGGCATGTGGGTTACAGCCAGAAACTGGGTTCTAACTACCTCACCAGAGTAGAATCATCTAATGATCAGCTTATAGATGACTACATTCAGAGAAATGAAGAACAACAAGGGTTGTTAAGCGGCCACAATAGAAGACCCAAAAACACAGACATTAAACCAACAGGGCCTAAAATATGACTGGGATGATGTCACTTTTACCAGCAATGCTGACCAGCTGCACGAGGCAATGTTAAAATGCTTTATTCCATAAAAACTTGCACCCATCTGACAATAAACAAAGTTGCCTTCTAATTAAATCTAGTTTTTTCCTGCACGTGGTCCAAGAGGTTTTTAGGGCAGCCTTTGTAGTTCCACGACAAAGATCTCCTCTGCGCTTGATGGCCCTGCGCTCCCACAAGAAGAGGAGGAGGAGGAGGAGGAAGAGGAGGAGCTATTGGTCTGATATCGCAATGGAAAAAGTCTCTACATCATGTTACATGTTATTAGATTGATTTTGCTAAAGAATAACTTCTGAGTTCCAAAGAATAAATGGACCAAATCAAAAGCAGAGAAAGATGAAAAAATCAAAGTCCTAACGCGAGGAAGCTCAAAGAGTCCACGCTGTGGCCTGAACAGGAGCGACGTTTGAGAGTCTACTGCAGAAATGGGTCCGTGTGGACAAAAATGCGAACGTGATGGATGACATTAGTGTGTCAGATTTCTCCCAGGACCACGAAGGGTCATGGAAAAGGTTGTGTCGGAGGCTAAAATGGCCCAAAAAAATGGTGGCATGTGCATGCAAATGTCAGAGGAGGTATGAGATCACATCCTACTGCAATAAATTTTTGGAGTCAGAAAAGCCAAAACAGACTTTTTTTATGGGGGGGCAGTGTGCGAAAGCAGGATGCTGGCATGAGAAAGTAAGATAGAGAAGGGAGTGGTGAACAGGAAGACGGAGAGACAGGAGAAAATGTGTCTTTTCTGTCTGCGCATACTAATTCCACACACATGAGAACAATATCCAGGCTGAAGTGTCAGTGCAGGCTGCAGCTGGGTAGCAGACAAGGCCGCAGCGCATCGGGTCAAAGCATAACCCCGACTCACAGAGCGTCTCCGTGCTCTCACCTACTGTACGCTTCATACAGGAGGTTTCACTTCACAGCGTGTTCATCATGGGTGAGATCATTGGGAGCGCGCCGCTTTTGTCAAACGGTGGACTGGCAAAAAGGTTTTTACTGGTGGTTTGTTTCAACATTTAAGGGTGTGTTGCTGTGGTCATCAAACTCAAAGAATTCAGTGCCAGTGTTCAGGAACCAAGAGCCGAGGGGAACCTCGGGAATCGACAGGAGGACAAGATAATGTCCCCCATGCGGTTCTAAATCTGATACTAATTGAACGCATTGTCAACATCCTGGATGGATGATGAACGTCCTGCACAGCCCTGCAGTACAATATGTCGGGCTACAAAGAGGACAACTGGGTTTCTGTGGCTGTGGCCCTCTCACAGAGGAGACTGCTGGTCAGAAGACGGCTGTGAGAAAATAGCTTTTGGCACATCACCTCTTTGCCTGGAGTACATGAGCTGATGCCAAAGAGTGACTTCATTCTGTGTCATCTCACTGAAGGACACGTTGGAGGCCTCCTGAGGGGTGTGGGGCACACAAGTGGGGAGAAAGACCCTGAGGTGGACATGTGAAAATGACGCGATGGTTTTTTACAGTCTACAAATTCCACCCAGTGGTGACACAGTTGTGCGACTGTTATGTGCTGATATGCAGATGATTCGCCAGCCTGCAGGTGAATATCCATGTAAAGGTCCGGAGGGACCAAAAGCACTTTCTCATTTATTCCTGATCATTGTGTCTTTATGACACACAGGGAAACGAGGTGCAGCGTTGAAGCACTAACATGTCCCTGACGGCTCACCTTTAAAAATCTTTCAGTAGTTTGACTGGCAAGAATCAATTCTTTTAAGTAAAACAGCAAAATGATGTGGTTTTTCCCTCTGTGATGTCTTATCCACTAGGAAATGGAGTAATAATTACAATCTTTGGTTACTGACTGTAGTGCCCCTGTGTGTGTGTGTGTGTGTGTGTGTGTGTGTGTGTTGTTTTTTTAGAATCAGATTAAAATACAGTGTATGTGAGCAAGTGACCCTCCGGGGGGAGAGCAACCTGTCCTGTTTGGATGTGTTTTGACGCTGCTGTCATGTAACTGAGACAGACAACAGATGGAAAGACGAGATAATTAACCAGACATCTCCTGTTCCAGAAGACTTTTGCAGGTGTTGGCCACAGACTGGTTCCCTCTCCCCGCTGGCTGATGATTTGCTAGTTTTGCATGTCTCTTCTCCAAACTGTCCTCTGGCCCTCAGAAGCCTGCACCATCCCCCATGTCAGAGCTACAGAACAGAGGTTCTCTTACGACCCAGGATAAGATCATCAGACCCAAACTTATAGCATTCAAAGCATGTTAAAACACCCTCTGCCCATATGGAAACGTAAAAACACAATTAAAAACCACACCAGCGATTCACACCTTCGTATAGAGCGTACAGGCACCTTCCTTGATACTGATCTCAGAACAGATGAGGGCAAAGCAGCTCAGCCCAGCTCAGTAAAGATTCAAAAGTTCTCTCACTTCTAGAATAATGACTATTCTGATGTCTTGGTCCTCGGCGGGACGAACTAGCAAGCGTATGTTAATGTATGACTTTATGTCAAAAGTCCGGTCAATGCATTCACGTCTCCCCAGCTCTGCCATTGTCCCCACAGCTGTTGTCGCCATCAGAAAGCAAACAGAGGAAAACAGGCCGTCGTGATCAAACCAACAGGTCATGCACAGCTGAAACAAAACCTAAGAGTTCCTTCTACACACACACATGCAGCAGCGCTTGTCTCATCTTCTTAAGCCCTATATGAGCATTTGTGGGTTCAGTACCTTGCTCTAGGGTATCTGGGTAATGCTCTGAAGGTGTTCGGGCACTGTCCTCTACTACCAGAACACCTGGTAGGAGTTTGCCTGAGCTGGATCTTGAACCGAGAACCCTCCACTTCCCAGCCCAGTTCCCAGCAGACTGAGCTCCCACTGGCCCATTTCTCAAATGTAATATTTAATTTATTGAGCTCTAGGATGTGCAGCTTGTGTGTGTGTGGGTGCGTGCGTGCGCATGGTTTTGTGTACTTGGAGCCCTTCCTGCTCCCTGTGGAGAGGTGTGCGCCACTGAGACGGGAACAGGGGCCTCTGCAGCTGCTCTCGCTGATGCACATGCACACACTTGACAGTCTAACACAATGTTCAGTTCACATCTCTCTGCTAACCTTCCCCATCCCTCCCGCTCTCATTTTTGCTGCTGGTGACATTAAACAGAACAGAAAGGTTGTGCGTTCAATATCAGAGTAAAGAAAACACTGCAGCCAGAGTCAGTAAACACAAGGGTAAAATAAATGCAAACTAATATTCTTCTCAGTTTGTCCTCCTTCGTTTGCACTTTCCTTTAGAGCTGAGTAGGAAATAAACAGAACATCATTTGGTTGATTGCAGAAATTAAAGAAAAATGAAAACTCTGATTCCTACCACAGTACATGGAAAAAAAACCCCACACAGAACATCAACCCAGGCCTTGAACATGACTGGCTCTGATTCAAGACAGTTCAACTTCTCCATGAATCAAAACAGTATAAAAAGGCCGTACAAATATCTTTCAGATGCGAAACCATATTAAAAAAACTGAACACAAGCGAGTCTGCAACGTAGTTTGGTTCTTGGGCCGGTTTACTGCCACAGTTCAAAGAACATTGCGTGTCTTCGGGGGACAAATGACAGTCGCTCAAAGACGGAATGTAAAGAATTCATATTGACTTTCACAGTATGGACAGTAAACTGTCCCATTCTGGATGTGCGGGTCAAATGTGCGTGTGTGTGTGTGTGTGTGTGTGTGTGTGTGTGTGTGTGTGTGTGTGGAATCAGGTGTTGAAGCCACTACCAGCACAGTGTAATGGAGATGTGGTGGGAAAGCAGAAGACTTGACAGCAGTGGGCTTGATGATAAATGTACTCTTTGACAAATGGACCAAAGAAATAATCCTATACAAGCACTCGCTCTAACACACACACACACACACACACACACACACACACACACACACACACACACACACACACACACACACACACACACACACACACACACACACACACACACACGGAGGTGGCTCAAATGTGAGTGGAGGTTAGTAAATGTAAAGGAATTGAAAGAATGAGGGGTGAGGGGGAAGCTTTCATCGAACCAGAACTACTGCACGACATCTCTCTGATCAAAGAAACCATCTTTGGGAATAAATAAACCAGGCTAAAACAATAACGGCGCCCTTGTCTCCTCCTGACGCCTCATCAACTTCACACAACATCTGACTCCTGAGAAACCGCCCAGCCTCCACATCCAGAACAAACTCTGGATCAAAAAGAAAACTGATACAGTACCACAAGAGGGTGAAAAGACACCCACAGGTGTTAAAGAGGACGTGGCTGAGGTGTGCGGGCATGTCCAGGTGGGCCAATAGCGTCCATGCCACCACTTGCATGGCAGACGGTGGACAGGTGATAGCACGTCTCCTCCACACAGACTGTTGTACAAAACGGCCTGCTTGCCATTTTTTTGTCTCATGTAAGAACCAAGTTATTATTCTGAGTCTAACGGACGGTACGACACTTTGGCACAGAGCGGCGAGAACAGTAATGCTGAAAACATGAAAATGAGCGGAAAGTTGTCCCGGTTCCTCTGGCCAACACTGACTTTATTAGCTGTCCACATATGACCATAAATATTTAGAAACAGTCTCAAATGGCTGGAAATGCAGGCGGGGGGCAGGGGTGGGGGCTCCACACCCAGAAAATGACAGGGTCTACTCCTGCTCTGGAATTTATCTGGCAACCTTTAAATGTGATGGGGGAATTATTAGTGACAAGCTTATAAAATGACATAACGCTGAGCATGAGTGGAGGGGAATAACGGGGGAGCAGAGGGGCAATGATGGAGACAGACAGGCAGGCAGGCAGACAGACGAACAGCGTTGTATAAAACCCGAGAACCAAAAAAAGGAGCCATTTCCAAATATTTATATGCTTTTGAAATCCCTACATTTGTAAAGCTGCAATATAAGAGAAAATGCCTCATTATTGCTGCTGGGTAAACAGCCAACACACCAAACCTACTTGTCTCTGCTGATGGTCGATGGTTGATCTGATGGTTGGACATCCTCCACTCACGCAGATGAGTAAAAGGCTTAATTCTTCCTATCAGAATGTTTGTCCATGTTCATCATGAGGGCTGACCACATGCATGAGCAGATGTGCACATTAGTCCCTGGAGCAGGTGTTTCCTTCAGCATTACTAACATGACTTTACGCAGCCAAGACTCTGCTGTGTCATCCTGCAGCCGCAAGAATACCGCCAGGTCATCAGAGGAGAGGCGTCTCTACGTTCATTTCAACCCTTCCTGATAAACACTATACGTAGCGCCTGTCTGTCTGACAGTATCGGACCCGGACTTTGTGCCTTCAGGCAGTTAATGCCATTTGGAATGTGGTGGCACTTGAAGGAGAATAATGGTTCTCTGTCTTTTTCCAAGCGTCCAGAGCCGGAGCCAGGCCTCCTCGTTAGCCCTCGGTTATTAATCATTGTTTGATAGCCAATATTCTTCTCTCTTCAGATGAGATCAGGAGATTGGGATGAATGAAAGCTTCCTCAGGGACAAGGAGACGATGTCATCTCATGGACTTAAACGCAAGTTAAGCGATTTTACCAAATATTAAAGCTCCTGACAACAATCACCCTTCACTATGCTGTAACTCTTAGCTGCGACAGTGTGTTGATTCACTGTGGTCGACAACAGGCACTAATTTTTGTGGTAATTATGGCAAAACCCAAATGATGTCTAGAGTATAATGAGACAAACAACACTAAACAAACTTCACAAAAGCTCTTTTTTGCAAAGAGGAGCAGGAATGTCAGAAACCATGTGAAAGCCTGCCTGGCTCCCCAACACTGTCCCCCCTGGAGCCAAACCAGTAGTCTGGTCGAAAAGATTACAGACATTTGTGGTTCATTTAATCGTAAGGCAAGAGAATCCCATAAACAAGAGACTAACCAAAAGCTAAATTTACAGTTTGACAAGTAAACACAGTTGCTTTGCTACAACTGGGCCAGTGTTTTATGGCGTATTCAAGTGTCAGCAGACCACAGATGGAACACACCTCATCATCATATCAGAGGCTCTTTGTTAATATTCCAAGCTGTGTTTAGGGTCCGGCTGACAGCGGCGGACCAACAGCCGTGCATATGTTCTGGTCAGTCCTTTTCTCCTCCACACCGGCCATTGTTGTGGGGGCTGCTAAATATTTACTCTTCCCAGCTTGGCAGGGAAATGAGTGGGAGGGGTGAGTGACCCATTGTGAGACCTACCCATTGTGATGGAGGGTTCGGAGACACAAACAAGTAGGATCCTCGCTTCCCTGCCGGCACCTCGAAGCCACAATACACTGTTAGCTCCGCACTGAGCAGGATCCGCTGACGCTCAGAGCTTTAGTAACGGAGGTGGAGAACTGGGGAAGACACAAATTGGGGACACGGGGGGGAAGGGGGGGGGGGGGGTGCTTCTGAAAAGATGAGTGGAGACGGTTCCCCTTTGAGAGCTGTTTACATGACAGACCACCAGAGGAACTCCCAGATAATGAGGACCCAAAGAGGACCCATGACAGCAGCCAGTGCCCACTGAGAGGGGACACACCAATGCTAGGGACACATGCCCCCCCAGGCCTCGTCCCATAACGCGTATTTAAAAACAATCTCAGCTATTTCAGCTGATGTTCTGCAAAACCTCTACCTTTGCACCCTTTCCCTGGACTCTGACCAACAGCCCAGCATTCGACCCCACGGGGTTGAAAACTCACAGGGTTAAAAATGCACCATGGGTGTCTCCAACGTTTACTTGTTCCCACAAAATGTGCTTTAATAAAAGTAACACAAAATGATTCTAAATCCACAGAGTTGCAGCCCATTTTGACTTTAGCATCTTTCAAAGCCAGTAAAAAATACATACCTACATACCTACATACATAAACTCCCCATGTGTCAGCCAGGTGTAACCCACAGGTGCATCGTGCACGTCCAATCAAAGCCGCTCTCTTTTCAACAGGAGCTCTGCACCTCCAACAATATAGAGTGCTCAGATTTGCATTGATATGAAGCTGGAAATCTGCTTTAATGTCTTTTGTTATAACCTTCACAGCTCCTGCCTCATTTCCTGTCTGAGATAGACTTTGAAATAAGTTAGCTGGGTTCTCGACAGATTATTCTGCTGCTTTCTTCCAAAACTACAGAGGACACACATAATATAGAGAATAGTTAGCTCAGGTAGGAAGTCAACACCCCCAAAGTAGACACATTCCTTCTAAACCTACTCCTATTCATTTCCGTGCCATAAGTACACCACCAAAACACACCATGCACTGAAAGGCAAATTGTTTCTGACCAATTAAGCCAAGATTCTCTCCCCACATTTCACATAATGTACAACACTGGTCCCTGGAAGGCAGAAAGGCCATTAGGCCAGAAAATGCATTTGCATTCAGCCTCTGACAGTTGCGAGCCATCTGCACTGTTATTACAGCAGAGATGGGACCTTTTGACCTTATTGTTGATCAGCTGGGCGACACCACTCTCTCTGGAGGATTCTTATTCGCATGGTAGGATGATAAATCTTCTGTTTTTCAAATTTTGACAAACTGTTGCCTCCTTTACTGAAAACTGTAGTTCAGGCTTAGACTTACAAGATGCTCAGTCTATGGAAAATTTGTTACGTTCCCTTTCCCATTGACAATAAGATAGCAAAATAGACTGATCAACACTTATACATAGCACTGATAATCAAACTACTGTAATATACATTCAGTTACATTTCACTACATCAAGTGAATGTGGTTTTACACCCAATGAAGTAACTGTGAACAAATGAAATCATATTTTTGGCTGGAGAGTCACCTCCAGCTGAGCCGGTACTCTGATGTCATTTCATCACACCTGTGGCTTGTTATATGGAGGATTAGTGTTTTCTACAGACCGCGCACACAACAGATTATTAAAATCAACAAATCATAAACTTTAACGAAGACATCACCCTGAGCCGCCACAGCTGAAGCGTCTAATGAAGCAAAACACATGCAATAATATAGTGAATGGACATGAAAAGGCTGCCAGAGGCATCTACAGACAGACATACTGTAGCAGAGATAAACATCCCTGATGCGCTCATTAGGCTTATAAAGCTTGTTGGATACCCAGAGGCCTCGGATGCTGCAGCAACAGTCATTAACAAGACTCTGGGATCAAAGTTGCGCCGATTGTGATGTGTCAGAGGGGGTGGCTCAATGAGGTGGCTGCCACGCTCAACCCAAATGTACAGTCAGCCTAGGAATGCCCCGCTAGTGAGTCAACAAGATGGTCAGAAAATGTGTCAAATCCTCTGAGTGTTTCTTATGAAAGCCTGGAAAAGGTTTTACTAGTGCTCAGAGATTCCCTGAGCTGGAATCAGAGTGACTGCTGCACATGTACAAATGAATAATCTCTGCCAAAGATTAGCTTTGGCTAGTTTCTAACATCATTTTCTCCGCTCCCCACCGCATTCTTCTCACTTAAATTATCCCCATTGCATGATATTGGTTCAACATATCTTGCTGGTGCATCACCAGTGTGTGCTGTGACTCATTAAAAGCAAATATTGAAAGTTTTTGCCAGCTAAACTTTTATGGTTACAGTTAGTCATAAAAAGGTATGCTTGTATTTGTGGCTTTACACAATAAAAGAATATCAGGGCTTTAACAAGTCCTAAAATTGAGCAAACCCTCCCTCCAAAACTCCTTGGTTGAATAAGGACTCAATATTGTATTGCTATAGTCACCTGCAACCAGCCCAGTAGAAGCAGCCATTCCGAACCTTCCGGCATCCCACCAAACAGTGGAAAAGGAAGTCTGGAAATTCCAAACCATAGCATAGCATTCAGCGGAAGAGATTAGTAAACAATAAAGTTTAAAATGAACCATTAAACTTTATATTTGTGTGAGGGGGTTGGCAAGAGAAGACCTCTTAACAGATGAAGGCAGCAGGTTTCATCCGGGAAAGCGAAAAGACGAAAAATGTCCCATGTGAGAGCAAAGTGGCAATGTTTGACCATAACACACATGGCCATGTTTAATGAAAATCAAACAGTAACAGGTCAATACAAATACCACACAGTGATGAGTGTGCACGGTGGCAGGGCTGATGCACAGGGACACACTGCTGCCATTCAGGAGCTAAAGCTTGAGCACACTGGCACTCACATAAGAATGGTGCTTTAACGATAGTGTCAAACTCCTTCAACCTGATTAAAGAGACAAAAAACTGGGCACAAAACTCAACCAACTGGAGGAAAACTTGGGTTGAAGCTGCTCAAAATAACCATACCAACTAGAGACTAAAGTAGTGTTTTAACTGGTGCGTTACTGCTGTAAATGGTCCTAAAGTACCCAAACATGAGGATTACTGCTATAGACGTGGCCTCCATCCTGGCTCCAGAATTGTGCAACAAATAATGACCCAATTTAATAAGGCATGTGTTGTATTCACCTCATTTCAAGGACCAAGTGATTTTTATTATAACAAATGTGAAACCACAGACTTCAAAAAGGGTATAATTCATTTTTTAGATGATTGTAACAGCAGCCAAAAGTGCTTGGCGCATTATCAACAAACGCCACGATGGCCCTGCATAGTGAGGCCATGAAAGAAGAGTGTCCTGTCCTGGACAGCTCTCCTTCTGGGAAGACCATATAACTAAGAGAAACAGCTCATTACCCTTCATGTTCCCTGCATATTCAACCGATACAATATACCAGAGTACACACAACACACACTAACACTTAGAAATCATCAAGGTCTCACACACACACAGGGCCATGAACGTGGCGTTCATGTGGACAGAGTGTTGTTGGCTGAGGGACACGGTCCTGAAAGACCTTCAGCAGGTCAGAGCAGAGGAAAGCAGAAACCCCGGCTGAGTGAGTGTGACTGAGAAATGTGTCGTTGCGTGTGAATGTGTGTGTGTCTAAGAAACCAAGTCCAGAATGATTAAGTTAGTGAAACAAGACTCTGTGTGTGTGTGTGTGTGTGTGTGTGTGTGTGTGTGTGTGTGTGTGTGTGTGTGTGTGTGTGTGTGTGTGTGTGTGTGTGTGTGTAGGCGATTACCTGAGTGTGCAAGACTGCACAGCTGCCCAGATTTACACGTCAACATGAAGTCATGTGCTGGAAGAGCTTCCTCAGAGCTTTTTATACAATTTCTCCTGGTAGCAATAATTTGGTAACACTTGTGCCCAAAACAGCAAGTTAAACAGGCGGCACACACACCAGAAGGGGCAGATTAACCTGAAAGAGTTTTGATGTCAGCAGTGACAGAAAGATTTTCCTTCGCTCTTTTGGAAGTGGGGGGTGCAGATGAACACATCGACTCTGACCCAGCTGCAGCGAGGTGAAGAACAAACATCCTCATCTTTTACCAAAAGCTTGTCTGGACTTGCCAGACAGAAGCACAAAGGGCCAGGAAGAGCACGGTTAGCAACGGATCTACCTCCAGCATGTTCCCGTGTTCACGTCTGCAAGTCCCTCAACAGCTTCTCAGGCCTCTGTGATGTGACTCCAGAGGCCAGAACCGCTTCCTTAGCAGGAAAAGGGTAACAATGCTGCTAATTAGTGGTGAGGAGATGAAAACCTCTTTTAGATACTTTTGTAGATGGAAAACTGGAAAATGAATATCTCAGGGCATGTTTCCATTAAACCTTTGCCCTAAAGCAACCATTCAATTGTACAACATTCCATGATTTCATGTCACGGCCATCTTCTCCTCTTACCTCCACCAAGGAGGTTCCCTGACAGCCAGGGTTTGTTTGAGAGCAAAGTAACTCAGACATTAAAAATCGATTTTAAGGAAAATTTCAGGAAATTTTGACAAGAAAATGTTCCCAAGAACCAATTTGGAGATGTTCCAGACTCTAGAGGGGCATAAACCTTTAGATCTTTCAAAAAATACAGCAAACCTGCTATGTTATGACCTGCCTGTATATACATTTATATACGATAGTACAGATAAAGTGGGGATATGTGGGAAAATAGGCTGCTCGGCAGAGGTCTGCTCTCTTAGAGTGCTGTTATCTAGTTTACTGAATCACATTTGCTGGGTTTTGTTGTTTAGTTATACAGATTCTGTTGATCCATCAAAGACAGGATATTGATCTGAAAAGTTTGTTACAGTATTCTGCCGAATAGCAGGTGGCATGTTGAGCACATGTGTGTTGAATGTGTGATACAACACACATTTGTCTTACCTGTCACCTGAAAAGCAGCCGTTGCTGGCTTCTACTCATCCGTTCAGATTCCCAAAACTCACAGAAACAGGCAAATCTGGGGGAAAAAAGAGAGAAAGACAAAATATAATTGCTATTTCATTCAGGCTATGTTTTCATCCAATTTAGGGCCCAGACAGCCACTAGATTAAAAAATAAATAGCAAGAATCCAGAAGCCAAGACTTCTGCTGCGTCTGCATTTCCAATGGCGGAAAACTCGTAGTGCAGATTTTCCAATAAAACTCTTTGGAAATGAACATTTCAAACATTTGACATACTGTGAAATGACAACTTCAGATTTCTGCTTCAGCTCAAATGACATACATAATGAAAAAAGTGAAATCCATGAATGAAAGCATTTTAGTGCAAACACAATTCTAGATAGGGCACTTCCTGTTAAAGACAGCAGCGCCTCACCGCAGGCTTGGACCGTTACCATCGCACATGTTGGCAGCGTTGCAGTAATGCAGTAATACAGTAAGTCAAGAGTAGCTAAGAGTTGGTGGCGTAAACTTGATGGTAAAGAGATGAAGCCATGAGAGTAAGAATAGCCCTCGAGCCAGAGGTGATGAATTTGCCAGGTGAGGAAAGGAAAAGATGTTAAAAGGAGTGAAGAAACCCAAGAGGCTGTGTTCAGCAGCTCCTGATGCCAGAGAAGTACAGGTAGCCTAATAACAAGGTCATATTATGCCCTTGAGAAGATCTAACAGGGCAACAGAACCAACATATGGTCCACATCACCAATTACCAAGGTGTGTGTCGATAGGGACAAGATGAAGAGGGTGGGAACCGCAGAGGGGATTGAAATATGGACAGAAAGAGAAAGGAGGGACCCCCCCTTCCCTTTTGGAGTAACAGCCTCAGGTCAGAGGGGCCGATTTATTTCACCCCAACGGCTCAAAACTGCAGAAATAAAACTAATACACAAGGTGCTACTGAAAACTGCTTTAACCTAAAGTTCTCTACATCAGGACCTGAAGTATGTGATGAAGGCTTGCACCAAAAATTGCTTTTTAATGAAGGCCATGTTTCCTGTAGTTGCCTGCGCAGGTATAAAACTATGTTGCATTCATATTGAGGGTTTACAGCGTGTCCCATGTGGTGTGTATTACCAGGAAATAAATCAGGTTCTACGTCACTAAAACACTAAAGGCGAAAAACTCGTATCTCATGACATCTGGGTCTCTCTGACCACTCTAATCAGAGGCAGGGAAACAACTCCCTCGCACAACACAACATGGTTTTATTCAATAAAAAGACGGAATGTATTTCCTGTAAAAAAAAAAAAGAGAGAGAGAGAGAGAGAGAGAATGCTCTGGGATGCGTCCAATAAAGTGCATGTGTCCGAATATTAAAGAGAAATGGGTACTGGGTTTTAGCACCAATATCGCCAGAATTGATCCTCAAATCCTCATCATACAGGCGATTCCCATCTCCCCTCGCTGGACACAGATTAGCTGAGGTCAAGCGTGTGTGCACCAATTAACCCAATGGCTCGAGTCACAGTCTGCTCTCATTTCCACAAGAGTCCATCACAAACCAAAGGGCCTTCAAACCTTTACACCAGGCAACAACATCCCATCGAGAGGGCTGCTGAAAAGCCTTCCTCTCCAAATTCCTACCTTTCCACCATTCTGAAAACGTTCCCTTTGAGCTTGTGGAGACACAAACAATCTGTTGATTCAGTGGTAGACGCTTTAGCCCTAAGCTGCTATTTGCTTTAGCCGCGATGACACAAGGGGAGGAATTTGAGCAATGCCAGTGTATCACAGACTCATTTCCTCCAAGGGAGACCTGTTTCCAGACAACACGGAAAACACTTTATCATTTAATAATTCCTTGATGGGAAATCTGTCAAAACATTCCATGCTGTTTTTCTGAAGGATCCATACCTGAAACTCTATTTTTTTTAAGCAAACAAACAAATGAAAGACTCATCAAATGTTTCGTGTGAATCGTGACAGGTGCCCAATAACGGATGAAGGAGGCCATCCGTTCATTTGAAACCAGTAATTGTCTGTGAGCACAACTTAATCTTCACTCTTTTGTCATTTCCAATGATTGTTCTGTGCCTCTATAGGATTCCAAAGGGCTTACTGTCTGCACAAATGCAAGTCTCTCCCAGTTGTAAAGGATCAAAGTGCAATGTGCCTCTTTCAAGTGGAAAATGAACAGCGTGAAAAGCTAGAACACGCACTTTCTGCTGTGGGATCAACTCACACTCAAACGGCCTTGAGCATACTCAGTATGCTTAATAGGGGATCAATGCCAAGAAATCTTGTGGCACTCTGCCCTCCTGGCTTCCTCCCGCCATCCCCGATAAGTTCCCTGATACATTCCACTGATATATTCTGAATTTACATGTCATTAAAACACAATGTTCACTCTAAACAACAGTGACGGATGCCCTCTTCCTCAAGTGCTCCAAAGTCAAGGAGAAAATACAGAATCAGCTGTGCAAGCAAACAAGTAATCTTCTCACTGAAAGGGAGGCAGCAAGAAAGCATCAATCCACTCGGCTCTCTACAGCTTTTTTCAGCTATTCGATTTAATGCCAGATATGTAAATTGCTCCTGAGGGTCGCACAGAAGCTCGTGCGGTTTCTAAAAGGCAGCAGGAAAAGAAAAAACTAAAATAAACTAGAGGTGGTGTCGGATGACATAGGGATATCACCAGCAGAGATCTTTGAAGGATGAAAGCTGCACTGGCCAAAGGGAACGGATGAGGTAGTTGTGGTTAAAAGGGATGAATAAACTGCAGAATTAAATCAGCCTCTGGTCTTAATCCAGTTAGAAAACTCAAAAAAAACCACCTGACTGAAGCTACCGATGCAGACTCATGCTCACTATGGGTACAAAAAGACGAATACGTACGTGTAAACACAAGTGTGTATCCACCCATGTATACACCTGTGCTTCAGAAACAGACAAAAAGAAAAGCGTAGAGCGGATGCAGCATTTCAGACATCAAAAGAAGACGTCTCAGTCAAGCCAAAGGCATTTTCCAAAAGAGACTGTTGCCTATTATTGATATTTGGTTCCTATTAGCAGATACAGCACCTGAGATGCCAAGAGGTGGCTGAAGCAGGAAAAACCC
Source organism: Takifugu rubripes (assembly GCF_901000725.2). NCBI lineage: Eukaryota > Metazoa > Chordata > Actinopteri > Tetraodontiformes > Tetraodontidae > Takifugu > Takifugu rubripes. The sequence goes on along the minus strand of NC_042300.1, from coordinate 1,684,798 downwards.
CCAAGATGCATCATCTCAGCTGTTACTAGATACCTCACTGCCATCAGTGTTTATGTTCCCAGGGGGCACAAAGTGCTTCCAAGTTGCCTGCTAACCTGCCTCCTCATTACCAAAGGTCACCCTGCTGGAACACAATGCTGACCTCTGAATGCAAAAGGTTATTCGATAAAGACAAGAGTGCGGGGGAAGGAGGAAGTAATTAGGAGAGCGGAGGGAATGACGATTGAATCATATAGACTAAAAAAAAAAAGTGCTCCAGCACCAACCGCCTAATTTATTGAGTTACATTTTTTTTTCATGCTACATTGAAACAGCAGCCAACAGCAGCAAATGACTCCAACTTAAAGGTGTCTCAAAGCTTTCTTCTACTTCCACAGATTAGATGTTTGGGTGTTGACATGGGCCAGGGTGAATGCTTATAGATGGCACTTCTCTAAGATCACAGAAAGCTCATTAGCGCCGGCCTGCTGTTGCATTCACTCAAACCAGACCAGACTTGATCGGAAGGGGGAATTCAAAGACAGGAGGAGGAGGAGGGAGGAGTGCAAGGGAACATATAGGTTCCCATTAATCCTCTAATGACTTCCTATATTTGGTATGAAATATAAAACAGAGGTAGCAAGGACAAAGACAGGAACACCAGTCGAGGACTGCGGTAATGCCTTTAATCCATTGTAATCCACCTTTAAGGTTACACACATTAGACAGGAGTTTGATCAGCTCGGGTATATGTCAGAGCATTACAACATCTGGATCCTGTAGTAGACGACAGCTCACTCCACCCCCCACCCCGTACTTCCTTATGTGAAAATTTGGAATTAGCAGAAACACAAAAACTTCTACTGCTTGACGTGAACTCGCAATATGCAAAACACAGGCGTCCTTAAAAAGGACCATATTGAAATGTGATTGAATGTGTCAGCAGGTCATAAAAGGCCCCCTTGAGATCAACGTAATTATGGAGGCTTTACATGAGAACTTTCCGGACCTGGGAGTGACCAGTATAGCGGGGAGGGGGGGGGGGGGGGGGGGGGGTGGTGGAGAACATACAAGGTCTTCCAGCTGCCTTCCATCAGCAGCTATAATAGACAGGAGAAAGGAGACACGAGCAAAGAAAAGAGGTTTTGTAACACCTGCAGCAGGGTGCCAGAAAACATTCCCGTGTCCTTCGGCCCCTTTGTGATGCACTCTATAAATCCTTGTGATTAGCTACAGTAGCAGCACAATTGCCACTTAAATCACCCAACAAGGAAGTGGCTGTGACCTCCAATCTGGGGAAATGTAATTTAGAGGAGAGTGATTAGTCTGGAAACAAAGCTGGCGCTGTTTATCTGAAGCAAGAAGACGGACGGACGGACGGACGGATGGACAGAGAAGTGCGATCCAGGTGTAACTGGGCATCAGACCAATAATTTTCTGATTAGGCAAGCTTGTAAAGCTAATAACACTGAGTCTATTATGAATATTTGTTCGGGGAAGGCAGGCACCACCAAACAAGACACAGATGTCCGTAAAGGAGCTGGCCCAATGATTTTGATACAGTTGACGGAGAAAAGTGTAAATCTCTGCATCAACATCTAGAAGACCTCTGCTTTTTTAATTGTGCTCGAAAGGCAGTATTCTGCAAACAGGAAAGACAGGCAGACCTAGGAGGTTGTGATCAATTTGTTTTTCTGGTTCATAGCTCAAGGCAGTTTTGAGCAGGTCTCTCTGTCTGCGCACAACATGTGTACCCAATGGGATTATCATATCTTGACCCTTCATCAAAGGGCGTCAATAATGGTTTTACAGACACCCACCAGAAGGAGAGGGACGGAAGGTCGTCTGAATAGTTGTGGCCTCATTCACGTACGGATTTGCAGCTTGACGCGACACAGAGCCGTGCTCTTGACGTTGTGAGAGCAGCCAGATGAGAGGCTCACTCCGATGACCAAGAGGACTCTGGTGGACTGGAATTGGGGAACGTTCGCACCCTGTGCAGGTTTCAATAGGGACGCGCCATTGCAGCCATTTTAATATTCAAGCTGGGAGCTCAAGACCTGTACATTTGGAGCATATTGTGTGTGTGTGTGTGTGTGTATGTGTGTGTGTGTGTCAGTCAGACAGTCAGTCTGTGCCAGAACCCTCTGCACCCATGGCGCCCAGCCTGCAGCGGGCCCCAAGTTACTGTCAGCTACCAGAACCCTAAAGCACAAACTGAGCATTGATGAAATGCTGCTCTAAAAACAGATTTGAGGCAGAACTCCTTTTCATTTACGTCTCGCTTTTATTCCAAAGGACGCTGCCAAAGAAAGGGAAGCCAGCCGCTAATGCAGGTGGGCAATAATGACATCTGACATCAGGTGGGGCAATAACACATGCTGTGCCATGAATATGGTTTTTGTCCACATGGAATGGTTTATGGTTCACATGGAAGGAAACTGGCAGTGAAAGAATAATGTCTGGTTCTTCACTAAATGGAAGCTCTCAGGTGCTTTGCAAATCAATGGGGACAAAGGCAAATAGTGAGACGTAAGAGCGGGGAAGAAGAAAATGGATGGAACGAAGGAAAGAAGTGTGATAAATGACTGGAAAGCTCCACAAGCATTTTGCTGTAATTTATAGACGGGCTTAAATGGGTGGACCATCTATCGTTCCTGTGCATACTGAAGTATTCACTGCCAGGCCCCTCCCTGAGAGCACCATCTCTGGTTTGTGTCCGACTAATCACGGGCCTCTGCGTGGAAGCAGATGGAAGCCGGGATGGAAAACAGAAAAAGCAGGAGGGAAGAGGGCAGTTGCAGTGAGTGCAAAATTTACTCTTGAAATATATCTTTGGCTGGAGAGCTCTAAATATGCCTTACACTTTCACATTTTTTATCACTTATTGAATGATAGTTTCAGACTTGTGGACGCCTTTGGGCAAAGAAGGGAAAGACAGCGAGGGGCAGCGATGCATTAGCGATGCATTAGTTGGAGACAGGACTCTGTGAAAGACATTAATGGTAGAATAATGTTGAGGACAGAGTCTAAAAAAGACAATAGACAGGCACATACTTCCATTACAGATGTAATGCACAGATGACATTATGAGACATCAATGAAACACAGCTGTAAAATGACTGCTCTTATTTAGGCCTGGTGGGAAAAATCAGCTCAATTTTGACACCCTAGTTGTTGTTCAGATGGCAGGAAATGTGTAAGAAACACAGACGCATCCAACAAATGACTGGAATAGGTGGAAATACCTGAAATATCTGGCATTTTTAAACTTTGTTTATTTGCTTTCAATTAATCCTGACGTTTCTCTGCCTCTACTGAGACCCAGGAGGACCTTTGGTTCACTTTGTTTGAGCATCACATTCAATTTTTATTGATTTTTTTCATCTCAAATGTATATCTTAAAACATTTTCTGTGGAGTATAAACGACAGTAATGTTGGGGAGGAAATATTAAGTGACATGGTAAAATATTGTGGGCTAGTACAATGATATTTTACCTCGCCATTTGTCCCTGGTGTTGGTAATGGTGTTAAAATTAAAACCTTGCACCTTGTGATTGGACAAACTACGTTGGCAATGAAGCCTTTGGCCCCAGAGGAATATAAAGGTAAAGCACAAGTCACAGGTAGGGAAAGTGCTGCTCTGTATAAGTGTAATGAAATAGGAGTCTGCATTTTCCATCTGTGCTACGTCCCGACCGCCACTGTGTCCAGTCTCAGTATTATGGGTCCCTACAGCGCCAGAAAACTACACCACAGCAAACGGTGCAGTCATACAATAAAGAGATTGTTGAGCGAGATGAAAGTTTCATCCAGAAAGCAATTTAGGAAGTGACCTTTTCAGCACAGAAGGTTTCTCAAGAAGCACACGTCACACCAGCATCAGGAGAAGAGGGTAGAAGGTGTGTGGGAGCGTCCGATCTCTCACTGTTGCAAACATTCCTTCCTGCAGGAGTTTCTAATACAGCCAACACTTACATGCGTTCAGCTTGCACTGGTTTAATCTGGCCAAGAGGTGGGGGGTGGGGTGTTTAACTGTGAAGGATGATGTGCAGACACATCGAAACAGGACAAAAGTCAATGAACCCAAATCAAAAACTAGGACTAACAAACTTGGTCAACGTGACTCGGAATCAACAGTTTGGGCAGATTTTTCTTCTTCCTCTTCCACATCTTCAAATCTCACCAGGGGAATGCGGATCCAGTCTTACGCAATAGTATTGGTTACATTCTCAACCATCAAGCATCGACAGCTTCTTGATGGTTCATGTCCACCTTTTGATGTTGATGGTTGATGTCCACTCTTTTTTTTTTGCATTTTAGAATCCAGATCTAATACAGTAACGCAGCAGGAAATTGCTTCCATCATCAGTGAACTCAAAGGCGACAGCAGAAGGATCTGCTACCAAATCAAGTAAATCCATTTTGGAAGGGAAGGGATCAACTACGTGAAGAGCTGGAGACAAAGGAATTCAGAGGTTAGCTGCTGAGAAATAAGGAGTCTCAATAGCCAGTACCATATTCCATATGTCCAGCATTACTCAACATTGGCTCATTGGAGTTCCTGTGGGGGCGAGTCTCTTCAGCCATTCACCACTATAGGCTGAGGGACTTCAGAGCACCTCCATTATATCGCCTCTGTATGGTGAGAAACGAGACACTGGTGGGAGTCGCAGAGAGAGAGAGAGACACGGAAAAGGATTAGAGGCGGAAGGGCTATGCTGCCTGAGATGGAAGGCAGCCAACAGTACTTAAATGGACAAGCAAGATCTGTGTTCCTTTGTTCTCACACTTGCACCCGACGTTCAGCTCCAGAATGTTTACCATGATATCACAGCAACCCTCCCTTTACAGACTTGCTCATCCGTTGCTCAGTCAATTCCTCTAGTGCCCCCCCCTTTCTCTTTTAATCACATCTAATCTGTCAGTTGCCGACGGGATGGAGGGTGACGTCTGGCTGAGGAAGATGAGGAATGTTGTCACCTATGAAGAAGAATGGCTGGCTAGATTAAACTCACTCCTGGCTTAGAAACCAGCAGGTGACTCAATAAAGGTGTGAGAAAGGATGGATCCACTCCTTTATTAGCAACTACTTCCAACAAGAGGATCCAAGATCTTCACCCTTAGATTCAAAGTGATCTTAAACAAAGGCTAACGATAAACCAGCTGCCTTTAAAGGCAGTGAAATCCATTTAAAACCTCCAAAAGCTTGTTCCACTTTGCAGTTTTCTTTTGGCAGAGTTCAAAGGGATAGTTTCAAAAACAATATTGAGGAAATGCAACCCCATCAAGATTAGTCCAGATATTTTTAAACTCTGGCCCGGTTTCTTTCGATACACTCTGACCAGCGTGAGTCCCATTCAACATTCTTTTGGGAAAACGACTCAAAACCCTCCGACGCTCTGAGATGGAAGTGTTAAAACCCCACTTTTATTGATCTGAACATCCTAGTACAGTGTTATCAGTTGGCTTTTGACCCCCTTCCTGGTTCTTCTGAACAGTAACCTTTTAAAATCCATAACAAATCCATTTTCTTAAAGTATTTAAACTTTTGAACTCTCCATTACTTAATTTAAGTCAAGATCAGGATCTCTTTGATATATTTTAGTACAAATTGATACAAAGTCCAAGTCTGAGAAAAATTTCATATTCAAACTGAATTTTACAAAAACAAAAGATCAATTTATTCAGGCTAAAGTCTTTATGCACAAACGAATCAACGTGCAGCAGCAATGACCTTTCATTTTCACCACCACTCGGATGGTTTGTGCCGTCTGGTTCGTACTAAGGTGGCAAAAGTTGAGCTAAGCAACTTGAGCGAGTAGATTCCTGATGTGTCAGATCAGTTGACCCCCCCCCCTGCTGGAGCTTCCAGTCTGAGCCCTGATTCATTAATTCAGCAGCAGATGGCAGGACGGCCGAGGCCATAACTTGTGATGGAAATATCAGTCTGCTTTATTGCCTCAACAATCCGTTTGTCCATTTATTAAAATCTTTGAGCTGGTTCTGCACAAAGACCCCAGTGAGGACGATAAGGTTAGTCTGGGGCTAAGTGAGCCCCTGACTGGGAAGCATATGAGCCAAATAGGATTGGACAAGGCCCAGAGCTCCAGGGTCAGGCCACAGCAAGGAGCATGTGTCCCAATGAGGGAATATCTCGCTGCTCCTTCAGCTGGGCAACATTCTTCAGTTTGTGCAACAAATCCTAATGAGGCTGGTCTCTGTAGGCAGAGTGGGAGTCCTGTCCAGGACGATTTGTCTTAGACAGCCACAGAAAGATGCAGTGAAGCAACGCACAAACCATCAGTGATGAGGAGAGAACACCATGCCAATAGCAGAAAATATTACATCTGGACGTTCCTCCAGCTATAGGAAGGTGTTGACGCATCATCAGATGATGCCCTTGCAGTTATATTTAGTAGTTTCCCTTGGAATAAGCATATTTCCTATGCCTCCACAGTATAGCTGAGAGCTTCTAAATTACAACGAGTTAGACGGGTTTGATGTGGTTAAAAATGAAAAAGAACATCTATCAGAATACAGTGTAGTAGTCCCCATTAAAAGGCACAACCTGAAACGATCTAGGCTCATGTGCAATGAACAGATGATGTAGACAATGGAAGGTGAGCAGCATCCTAAGCAGAACGGGGGAAAAGGAAAGGAGAAATTGACAGCTGGTTAAATAGAATGCTTGAATGTTATACAGTGATAACCTCTGACAACTTTTTTGAGCACTTTTTGCCACAACTGGGCCAGAATAAAACAGTGGCACTAATAGAGAACACCTGCTCCTCCTCAGTGCCTGTCAGTATATCAGATATACAAACAGTGGCAGCTGTGGTGCAAGCAGCGATATGGAAAAGCACGTGATTGGAAGACAGAGAGGAAGCTTGTTTCTCACAGCGCTCTTCCCACCCGCGACCCTTTCCGGCTCGCCCAGCCCAGAGTGTATCTGCAGATGCCTTATAATATTTCACATATGCTTTTTAAAGACAACCATGCCCTATAGATTTCTTTAATCTAAAGCCCAGGAACCAAAAGTAAAAGGACCCATTTGCCCACCTGCTTCCAATTAGGCGTTCCATAAAGAGGGTCCGGTAGTTGCTGTGATGGATGCTTTTAAAAGATGCCATGATAGGATCCATGCCTGGGACTGCTGAGGCTCATGTTTGTGGTGTCCTCCACTTACCACAGACGCAGCCATTCATTCACTCTTCATCCTCTTACGAGCTGAATATTAAGCAGTGGTGGTGACTCCTGTGTTTAGTCTTAATTCACATGTCTGTTTGCATTAAATGGACCACCAACAGCATTGTTACCCCGCTGCTCCCACCGCTCGCTGGGAAAGGCCATTACCTCTAGAGGTCATTCCTCCTCACTTATGACATGAAAAACTAAATATATTCATTTGTTTTGGCAAGAAACAAATTCAAATTTATGGCCAAAGCAGGCCGCAGACCTGGAACATTCTTCCTTCAGTGGTTGCACACGTCCATCATGTCATCAGCAAAGACCCAAATCTGTGCGGAGCATTGACATCTCTATGAAAACAGACAGAGATTTGGGGGGGGGGGGGTTCGTGAGAGTCCAGAGGGCCCACCAGGGGCATCATCCTTCAGCTTCACATCAAAGAAAGCGCCTGCAGAGGTTTGAATTATGAGCAACAAGTGTGCATTCTGGTGTCCACCACCTCCTGGTCCGATTCCCTCGTGCCACCGCGAGGAGAAGAAACAGAAGAGGGCTGATCGTAAGAGCAGATAGACAGTGCCAACAACTGCATTCATCAACAGTACAAAAGGTCACTGGGGTCAGCAGGTCTTTGCTGACTCATCACTCCGCAACGCCACCGGGTGGAAAAAATCTTAAAGTCACACCATGCTATTAAGATTCATTCAGGGTGTGACGCAAAACATGGATGTCTGCTACAGGTAAAAGTAGAAAAAATTAAATCAAATTCTATCAGAAAACACACTGAAGTTAAAAAAAAAAAAGCTGGCAAAGCCGAAAGACTGATGAACATCTGGTCCTACCACATAAACAAGACAGCAAGCGTGCCATCAAGGAGGAGGATTTCAACGGGTGATGATGCCAAATTAGCAACAAAATGTCAATTTTGTTTCCTGGATACCTTTAGACTGGCGACAGAAAGATGAGCTGAGACTGAATTAGAAACGCCAAGGCTGCCTTACTAAAAAAGACAAAATTCTCTGGAAGAAAACCCCCCGAAACGTGCCCAGATTGAGACCGGGCCAAAAATGAGATGGTGAGCAGCTGCTGACGCCAGCTGTCTGGGCCAGTTGCTCATGGAGGCGGCAGGCCAGGATGGAGGGATTCAGAGACGTTCAGAAAAACTGAAGAGGACATAAAAAGGAGGAAAGGGAAACCAGCTGAGAGGACGGACCTTAAAAGAAATAAATATGTGGCACTCTGGGGAGCGCTCGACAAATGCAAATCAGGACATATTTGGCTGGATAACAGCTATGGACCAGGCTCCAGTTCCCATACTGACTTGTCACTAAACCACTGATACACAGGTATAAGAACTGGTCTGGGTTTTATTAAAAAAAAAACAAAAAAAAAAAACACAGGCAGATTCATTTGAATAGAGGAATTGGTCCCAAAATAATATCTGAGAGGTGTTATTAGATCAGACCTGTGACATTTCAAAATGGCCAAAAGGCTACGGTGCCATCAGAAGATGTAAACAGGTTTGCAACGTTCATAAAACTAGATTAAATGCATGTTTTTAGAGGAAATTGGAACCATTGAGGATTGGGACTTTTTTTTTTAAAAAAAACAAAAAACATTTGCATTCCACGTTTGGAGCAACTGCTCCTTTTATTTCCACATAGCACACATCTGTACATTATCAGGATGGTGTACAGATGCTCAGAATTCCTATTTGCTGACTTGTCATTCAAACTGCTCCACATGAGCAGCACGTTCCTGCACTCAGACACCCACACAGTGTTATATGCAGGATTACAGGTACCAGGTTATTGAGTCATTTCATATATATCTATATGTGTGTGTGTGTGTGTGTGTGTGTGTGTGTGTGTGTGTGTGTGTGTGTGTGTGTGTGTGTGACTAAATGGACAAAGAATGCTCTGCCGACGCTTCCTCTGTTGTCACAATTAATGACCCTGTGGAAAGCATAAACTCAAAGGACGGAGTCCCTGGGTATTATGGGAATCCAAACCAACGACTGCCCCCTAGTGGTTCTAAACAACACCAGCAACAGCGAGCAGAGATCAGCTGAGCCGTTAAATATAGAACAAAGTATAACAAATGCGTGTATTGGTTGCAGTAATATTTAGAAAATAAGTTCAAAATGTGAAAGTTCTGTGGGTTTAAATGTCAATAGTTTGATACCTTGTGTCTAACTGAGAAATCATTACTGAGATGAGCAGAATTACACCTGCGGCTCTACGCTGCTTTGGAGACGGAGGGGAAAAACCTCACAAAAAAATACTCACCAAAAGTTCTGTTGATGTTTTCCTGGTGTTGAGCTCACCTGGCAACCTCCAGAAAAATCTGATGTGAGAGGAAAAACAGAAAACTTATTGAAATAAACAGTGCCACATTCAGAAAGTCACATTTATTGTGTGATAACTATATATACTACCTTTTTTAAAACTTCCATCCAGATTAAAGTCCCGGTGTTGTCTACTTTAATTAAAGTATAAGTGCTTCGGGCAAATATCTTGTTTCTCAAACACATGATTTTCATTGTTTAAATTCTTCCTTTTTTGTCACAATACATTCATATGATGCTGAGGATCCGTAAGAGGATTAGGTGGTAATGCTCATGAGAAAAGCACGTCTCAGGCTCTGTCGAGTTTTTTCCTCATCAACTGCTTCAAAACTCTATGGCCATCTCAAACATTTGCTCCAATTAGTTGTTAAAATAAAAAAAATTAAAATTAGAGTAGTATATGGATGCAATTATTCATGCGGAGGATTCTATTTCCAAATAATCTTTTCCCAGATGTGACTCTGATCAAGGCACAATATCACGTGTTGTTTCATCTACTGTCACCATGACGACCTCTATACGGTCCTGGAACCGTCCTCATCCTGGGCTGTGAGCAACTCCTCCTGCAGCCTGTCTGCCCTCTCATTAGGAGCATGTGGACATATGGCGACCTTGCACACTACTTATAAACTTGTTACATTTCACAGAACTTAACTTTTTTACCCAGTGGACCGTAAACCCAGTCATCAATGGGTTAAATATTGGTGTTGCCTCAATTCATGCGATCAATTAACATATCTCATTGAGACCGGGGAGGAGTAATATGAATGATCAATTGTTGGATTTAATATAAATTGGTGAGAGGAAAAACCCCAAAATTTCAAAAACAACACCAACATCAGTTGATGACGACGACTTGCGCGGTCGGCTGAAACCAATTGGACTTCATTTCCCAGCAGGCATTGCAACAATCCAGCGCTCTCACGCTGGACAGCTGTTTAAATAAATGAGTTGATGAAGTGAGTTGGCTCCGTTCGGTGAACGTTTAGTGGAATAAACCCATGATATCATAGTATTTTCCAAAGAAATCCACTCAGTTGTTGTGGTATTTTATACGATGGTGCTCTGAGCTAGGTCGCAGTGGGGAACTCTGATCGATTTAACGCAAGTTTGGCCAACTCCCGAAAATCAAAGCTTCCACTTTTATCATGTTTCCGTGCCACCTAAGTTACGGTCACTGTTATTGTCGCCTCGGCCTTTAACGTTTAGTGGGTTCTCCTCAGACCCCGGAGTCGCGCTAACGTTAACGTTTAATTTAACAACAGAGCTGGATTATCAAGCCAAAACCGTAGCGACACCACGGGCTTCGGCTCCTCGTCCTCGAAGCTCGTCTCACCCTTTACTGGGACTTTGTCCCCGCAAGCGTCGCAGCTGATCGGTGCTTTCCCGAGGCTAGCTGAGGCTAGCTGCTAGCCGCCTGCAGCTAGCCTGGCTGCCAAGAACAGCTGGCCAGACAACAGCGGCTTCCTTTCCTTTATCCCACAAGCTCCCCGAGACTCACCTGCTTCCCTCGGACTAGGACGGCGAACCGTGCGAGGAAGGAGCGCTGCGACGGGACTGGTCCCCTGTTCCGGACTTGAGTCGCTTTTTAGTCTTGATGGTGATGGACCTTCGGTCCGCGGAGCATCCAGCGTGTTTGGAGAGCAGCTGCGCACTGAGGTGCTGGAGCGGAGCCTGGTCCCGTCCCGGGGACTGCAAGTGTGCAGAGCCCCGCTCCAGAAGCAGAAACGCTGAATAAGAGTTCACACTTCTCATATCCAGATTTATCTACAACAGTGCAGATGGAAAGAGTTTTGTCCTTGTTGCACTGCAGCACCAACACACCAAATTATCCCTCTTGTTGAAAATTCTTTAGAGGAAATACTTGAAAATAAACTCAGTCATAAATATACTAACAAATATGTAAATAAATAAGCCATTTTCTGATGTGTTCATTGTTTACCACTGGCCACACGGGGGCAGTACGACCACTAGACTGTAAATGGAATATTTGATCTCATTTATGACACAATTTCCCTCTGTTGAAGGCAAATGTGGCTCCATAAAGTTTTATGAGGATTGTGTCCAATATTAATCTATTTCGGTGACTGCTGAAGGCCTGATCTGTTATGGGATGCTTGTTTGAGTGTTCCCACCTTTAGTCCTTTGCATGGCCCGTGGGTCCGACTTTATGTGGTACAACACTTAACATTTTGAATTGGAATCATAACACAAAACTTGTTTCACGTTACGAGCAAAATGGGTGTACAATAGAACGCAACAGAAATGTTTAATGGTTTTAACGGGCTGCTTTTCAGACAAACTGTCTAATTGATGCACATGTTAATTTAGCCACCTGGATCCATTTCCATGAAGAATTAAACATCTAAGATTTCTGTTGACTGCTGATTTTCCTGAAGTCATCAAGATGAAAAATCAGCATATTCTCATGACATTTGGTCCTTCCCTTGTTTCTGAATAGTCCTAAGTAAGAAACCTGACCTATAAAATTAGCAAATATCTGCGGATTGTAAAATATAAACCATTAAAGATTCCAAGAAATGGCCACCATTACTGGTAGTTCTGCTGCTCAAATTCAACTTTCTTTCAATGATATGTGTCCCTCAGTGCTGGTAACGATTCCTCACATTAAGAAATGATCACTTGGGCATCGTGGATCACAAAAGCCGACACCAGCACAACCCTACGTACAGATGTCCTAAATGCGTTGTCGTTTCCTGCACTGAAATGATTCGAATGAAAAAAAAAATGTTTTGTCCTCCACAGCTACGGCTGATCAGTATTTTATACATAAAATCTGTTCAACTGAAAAGAATTGATTTCCTCTGCGCAGAAATAAAATGCTGACTGACTTTCTGTTAACAGATTATGTAAATAAAAGCGTCACAGCCACAAGAGTAAAAGTGTGAAATCATGAAGAATTCTAGATCTTTTTCATGGTAATTTCACATATGGAAAAAAATCTATTTGATTCAACACCTGTCGGTTTTCCAACCCATCAGGCTCTGATGCGGCATGCGTTAAACCACAAATGTAACTGAAATATTATACAGTTACTGCATTAAAATCGGCTGAGGTTACAGATTAAATGCTCGTGTGTTTACGTTTGAATCAGAGCAACATTATCCATCCAATACAATAGTTGACATACTATTTACAGGAGTGAATTTAAACATAATACTGTACATCCCCCAATGTCCATGCGGACACTCTTGATCAGGGAGCGCGGCAGAAGGCAGCAGTCGCGGTGGTCACATTAAAAACTGCATCGCCTTTATGACAAGCGCGGCTCTCCTCGCGGTGCGGTCTGGGATTTGTAGTTTCCAGCGAACAGAGCACGGCCGCGCGGCAGCGGCCTCCGCCGGAGCGGAACTACAGTTCCCTCAGAGCTCCTCGGAGGTGTTAGTTGTCAATATGGCTGTTGTCAGACAGACAAAGCGGAGAGGCAAATAATTCGCCTCTGATTAGAAATCCTTGGGAAGGGGTCGGACGGGGCACAGTCGTCTTATTGCTTTGTCGGTCGGCTGCAGTGAAACACGCAGCGGCTCTTCACTACATTTCTCAAGTTAAATGGTTAAGTGGGCGATTTGAAGCGAGGTAAGCCTTGTTCTTAGCCACCTACAAGACGGAAAGTAATGTTGAATAATATCAAATGTGCGTTAGCCAGCATCGGCGGCTAACGTCAGCTAACATTAGAATCAGTGTGGGCACCGCTAGCTTGTGCTAATAACGCTCAGTGCTACAGAAATAGCATGTGAAGTTGCGGATCGTCCTCTGCGATGCCTTTGGGCTGTTGTCAGCGCACAATCAGTGACAGTTGTAACTTATTGGAGCTAGTGGGAGCGATCCAAGGATGGAGCTGGCTAATCTGATATCACCCCAGCCTCAGAAACATTTGCTAGCCTTAGCTCTTGGGCAAAGGGCGTGAAAGCTCGCATCACCTGCCTGCAGTGTGGAGAAGAGCGACTTATTTGGAGCCCACTGCAGGCCCTGTTGGCTGCAAAGAGACGCGTCTAGGAGGGGGCAAAGCCACGTTTCGGATCAGTTTTAGGATACTTCTTAAAAACTTCCAGCGAGACGGGGGTTTGGTGCCAGCATTTATGCAACGGCAGCCGCTGAGATTTATCCGATGTCTTCCTCTCATCCACGAGTTTTCCACAGGAGCTGAAGTAGTTTAGAGCGTTTCACCGATGACCAGGGCAAAATAACTTGTGTTGTGTGAGTTGTGGGCAAAGTGAAGTTTGCTCAACCATCCTCCAAACACACACCTGCTTTTTTGCCTTTTGCCACCATAGAAAGCGACAAATGAGCCCATCCTCAACTTTTTCCTGCTTTTCTGCCCTGTCTGTTAACCTGAGGGACTGAACAGTGGGCCACTGTAGGACATTAAGTCAGTCCCGTGCAAAGATTAACCCCAACTGGGTTTTAACCAGTTCAAATGGCTCCAGCCAAATGGGGGAGTTGGGAACAGAATCTGTAATGATTTCAAATGCTTGGAATAGGAAGAAATCAGAGAATGCTTGTCGGAGTACATCTATGTGGAATGTGGCATGTTTTAGCCGCTTTCCTCATGAATTCTTTATATTGCGTAGCGCCTCTGCTTTGGGTAAATGTGTCTGAAATGTCTGCAGCGTTACTACCATCGTCGGTTTCTACATTATAAGTTAATAACGGTGCTTTGCTTGCAAGACATTTGCGCTTTTTCCCACCGTCCTGTTCGCAGCTTCCACTGTCACTGATGTAGAACAATGCCAGTGACCCCTTTTAAACCATTTATCATATCAGCATAGGTTGAGCTGGCAGGCAAGATGGAAAATCTGCCGCAGTCTGATTCTAGTTGCATTGATTTTGAGCCCAGCAAATTGCTTATGAAAAACATAGAGCGTGGGTGGTGTGCAGAGCCGGGGATATAATGTAGCTCTTAAAGAACGGCAGTCAGAATGTTAAGATAGCATCAGCTGTCAAGGTGACTCCGGCACTCTGCGTGTGTTGCCTGCCGCTTCCCAAAAATAGCAGATTTTTTTTGAATGCCCTGCCCCTCCCTTTCTTTTTCTTTCACACTTCTGTCTCACTCTTGTCTTCTTTTTTTCTCCCTTGTCTTCATACTTGCTGCCTATTTCCTTGTCTTTCCTCCTCTCCCAGCCCCCTTTTGCTTCACCATTCTAATGCTTATTCACAACCGCTCGCTCGTCTTTTACATCCTCCTCATTTTCTCCCCAGCTGCAGTTGCATTCCTTTACACTCTTTTCCTACTTAATCCTCTCCATTCTTCCTTATCTCCCCGACTCTGCTCCTTCTGTTCTACATCTCTCTTTCCCTCTTCCCATTTTCCCCCTGGATCTGGAGTATCCACTTGTCTTTTCGAACCCCCACCCCTCCATGTTCCCTCGCTCCCTCCTCCTCCTCACAAACTGTCTATCTTGTCTCTTGTCCAGCAGCAGGATGTCTGACTTCAGCGAGGAGCCGCGCTTCACCATCGAGCAGATAGATCTGCTGCAGCGGCTGCGTCGCACCGGTATGACCAAGCAGGAGATCCTGCACGCGCTTGACACTCTGGACCGGCTGGACCGGGAGCACGGTGACAAGTTTGGCCATCGAACCTCTTCTTCCTCGTCCTCATTGTCCTACGGCGCCGGTGGGGCAAACAACACCTCTGCCTCCAATGCTACTACATCACTCAACAGCACCACCTCTGCCTCGGCGGCCGCCACCTCCTCCGCGTCCTGCAACGGCAACAACAGCTCCGAGGGCAACGCCGCCGATCACTTGGCGGCACCCGCCGCGTCTTCCACGACTTCCAAAATCTCCACCGCCACACAGACGCAGTTTGGCAGCGGAGGACTTTCACCATCCCCCGGCAACAACTACGACACGTCCCCGCCTCCGGGGCCTCCGCCGCCATCAGCCATCCTGCCCTCGCCGGTTTCTCTCGTGGCGCTGTCCCAGAACGGCCGGGACAGCCTGGCGGCCACGCCGAACGGGAAGTTGTCCCCGCCAAGGTACCCAGTGAACAGTTCGGCCGCGGCGCGAGCGTTTGGGTTTGAAGCCGCAGAAGAAGACCTGGACATCGACGACAAGGTGGAGGAGCTGATGAGGTCAGTGGTGTGGAGGCGAAAGACTCGAGAAGCATTTTAGGATCTCAGCTCTGACCCACGGGGTTCTGACAAAATAATAGATACAGTCTGGGATGGTGGCAGTCAGGTTCTCTCAGCTGAATCCACTAAAGATCCCTCTCCAAACAATGCAAATAGCTTTTGATCAAAAGCCCCATGGCTTATTGTAGCAGCCATTGGCTCATTGTCTTCATAATGAGGTGCCAGAGCTGAAATTAGCTGTGGGAAAATTAATACAGTCACAGGGAAAATGGCTGCATTGCGTTGACTTCAAAAAGAAAACTCTTCTTGAAACAGCACTTGGGGGGGAAAAAGCAGCGGCTCCAGTGTTTGTCCTGGAGCTGCTGGACGTCTCGGGGTATGAGACACCTTATTATGGTGACGATTATGATTCCATCAAATCAAATGAGCAAACTCTGACTCAGGAAAAGTTTTCCGCACCAGGACGTGACAGTTGTGGAGGAAGAATGAGAACGGATCTGTCAGAGACCGCTGATGGTTGCTGGTTTAATTCCTTCAGCTGGCCCGTGGTACCCTCACTGCGGCCGCTGCTCGTCGGTCGCGTTCCGTTGTGGAAAATTGTTTCAATGCTTTACCGTTCCAGCAAAACGTCGTCCGTTTCTTTTGTCCCCACTGTTGTTGGCAGTGAGTGCACTGGTTAATGGGCAGTAGTGGACAGGGGACACGATGACGGCCCCCGACTCGTCGATGTGTTTTTCAAAATAGATATTTAATATTTGTGTAACCTGGGTGGTAGGTGGCTGCCGTTGACTTCAGTGTTTTCTAGACTAAACGCCAGCTCCAGGCTGACAGCAGCCGGCTGAAAAGTCGCTGCAGACCTACTTCAAGTTGAATAAATTGCTATTTTTGTGTGTGTTATCTACTAACTATCCTAGTGAGACCAGATCGGGACATTTGTCCTGCAGGGACGGAGGTCCACAAGTGTATTCGGGGGTTCTGAAGAAGAAGATTTTCCCACCATAAGGGAAGTTATTGGTAAAGCCGCGGGGTTGGAGAAGGCTTGTGGACGGACGGATGGACGTGTTCACCTATTAAAGGGGCAGATAAAATGACACGGTAACAGTGGTATTTGGATTATAGTCACACATCGGGTCGCTGCCGTGGCTGTGCTGGTCTATTATTGGCTGTGTTGTTGTTAGACGCCTCTTGTCTCCCCTCAACACTGGCGGCAGAAATAGACATTGAGCGTCCAGGCTAAATGTCCTGATTCTGCATCGTCCTCAGAAAGCCTGGCAGGTGAAAAAGTGGTAAAAGGCTCATGTAGAGCTCTGCAGCGTCTGGCTCTTTAGGACCGCAGGGGCATAATATGTGTTTTTCAGTTTGCCGCTGATCCAGGCATCCTTTTGAGTCTCCCCTCTTTAAGCGCACATTTCCGTCTCTGCAGGGGTCCGGCCTCGGAGCTGGCATCCAGCTCATCGCCCGCCCTCTTCCGCCTCGGTCTCGCACAGCCGCTCGCGCGATATTGATTCACCGGTGTCGATAAAAGCAGCATTTTTTTGTGCTCTAATTTTAGCCGCTGGTTGAGGAGGGCGATTGTGGACGTCAAGAGTCTGATGCAGTCGAGTTTCACGTCTTCTGACCGTCTCTCCCACCCGTGCCTCGAGGGTTTAGGCTCTCGCATTGCTACCAAAACTGTGACGCTGTACCTGGGAGAGGAAGACGGTCACATGCTTGCTGCTGCGCGATTCCTGATGCAACTGTCTGTTCTCGTATATGCATAAGGGAAGGTACCGGGCTGGGATCCAGTGGGTAGGCTGGGTACACTGGGTGACACATGTTCACTCAAGACCGTCAATTAGTGCAAGTCTCTGCCTGTTTTCCTTTCAGCTGCAGTCTGAGACGGTGGAAACGTGTCGGCTTGATACATATATATAATATGGATTAGCTGACTGTGGCTGAATCCATTTAAATCTGCACAGCCTTGGTCTTTGTGTTGCTCTGAAATGTGCTGCTGATTACACGGGAGCCCTGGAGCAAAGAACAATGCATCGATAGTGCTGTCAAAATGCAGCACAGACAAAAAAAACCCCATCAGAGCTGTGATTTTTGTACTTTTCCACATGAGTAAGTACAGTCCTGAAACAGATTTGATTAGCTGATAAGAGGTGCAAAGAGTTCCACAGCACACCAGCAGCGATGATGAGCGCCGATGTCGCGGAGACGATGGTGCGGGAGCAATTAAAACATGTAAATCCATGTAAATGCTGCCATTTTCAGGCTCAGGGCTTTTTAATATTCTTCCATTTTGCCCCATTGAATCCAATAAAAAGCCTCTTTGAGAGGATCTCCGGGTGTATGTGTGTGTCGCGTGAGTGGTGCATTCCTCTGTTTGTCTGCAGGAGGGACAGCAGTATGGTGAAAGAGGAAATCAAAGCCTTCCTGGGGAACAGGAGGATCTCTCAGGCAGTGGTGGCACAGGTCACTGGTGAGTGGACACACACTCGGGGCTACATTGTTGATTTAACAACGCAAATGGCTTTGACATGAGTGTCTTTTGATTTGTAAAACTGAAGCCTGTCTGCTACTTAAGAGTTGAAGGAGCCACAATTAGTCCAAAGGACGGCCTGCTGTCCACAAGTGGTTGGAATCTTTGCTTCACTTCTCAGGGTGGAAGACTTTGTTGCTTCCATTTTTCTAAAGCTCGTGTATGAATTGTTAGGAACACTTTGTAATTCGTTGAGTGGCTGTTTTCCAGGGATCAGCCAGAGCAGGATCTCCCACTGGCTGCTGCAGCATGGCTCCGACCTGAGCGAGCAGAAGAAGAGGGCCTTCTACCGCTGGTACACGCTGGAGAAAACCACCCCAGGTAGCTGGAGGTCCAGAAGGCCTTTGCTCTCCCTTTTTCACAGCAGCTTGTTTGAGTGGACTGAGAGGACGAATGCTAATGCCTGGAAGCTAACGCCAGACTGTTGTTAGCCGTGTTTCCACAGGGTGGCATCCACACAACGATGGGCTTCTGTTTGAAATCATTTATTTGGCCTTCAGCTGTGATCCTCTTTATGTTGTACCGTTGGTGTTTAAATGGCCGACTCAGCGTTAATCATATTTCACGTGCTACAGGGCCGTCATATGTGCAATCTGTCTGTCTGTCTGCGTCTCCCTCACTCCTCCTCCACTCGTACTCGAGGCGTGACTTTAGTAGAGACGCTTTCTGAGCTCGTTATTCATTCTAGATGATTTACAATTGAACTGATCCACAGGTGATGCGACACGAGTTCTATTAAACACATCTGGTTGCCGCCATCCTCTTCCAGTGGCTGCAGCTTTCAGCCAGGAGAAGATGTTGGCGTCTAAACGTCACACAGCACCCCCCAGTTAGCAGCTCGGTAGTTCTGGCCAGTCACCAACCATCTTCTCCCGGCGCCATCTGCCCTCCTACTCCAGAGCCAACAAGAGGCTCTCGGCTGCCTCCCCAACCTCCGTCCAGCTGTCTCCCTCTTCCTTCTTGCTGTCCTCAGAGCTGGAAGCAGTTCCCACGTAGACTGTGCTGGGAAACCTCTGCAGCCCACCTGAACTGGGAAGAAGCAGGTCCCTGCATTGTTGGACCAGGTGCTGGTATGTGGTGGGTTTCTTCTGAGACCCTCTCTCTATGGGGCCCAGGATGACCTCCAGCAGGCCGTGTCGGGCCCCAGCTGCATGACCGTGCTGTCTTCATTGGCTGGCTGACTGGATGAGTCCTGCGGTGGATCCGCCCTGAGACGATGGGAGAGATGGGCCACTGATGCTTCCCGTCTGGGAAAACGTTGTTCCTCGTAGGCGCTGCTGCTGGCTCATGGTGGCGGCTCAGTCCTCAGCTCCTCCCTCACACTGGAACTGTAAATGGTTAACAGTGTAAACGGCGCCTGCATCGGACACGTGCACCGTGTCAACCTCCACCCAGACAGCAGACCCCCCCCCCCCCCCCCCGAGGCTTCGCTTGTCCTCTGCGGCATGTTCCTCGATGGCGTGCTGCCAGCAGCTGCTATTTCTGTCCAGAGCGGGTCGGTCCAGCTGGGCTCAGCTCTGCACACGGGCCTCCATCACCGCTGCAGAGGAAACCCGCTGCTCCTTCAAGCCGACAGGCCGGCGGGCGCAAGGTGACGCTGCGCAGGGCGCCGCCTTCTGCGCCTGCTGTTCATCCCTGCGGTCCAGTCTGATGTGGCTGCTCCAGTTCCATTCTGGGTCTTGGGGGGGGTTATACAACGCAGGGTTCTGTCTGGACCAGCTCCGTCCGTCCATTTGCACTCAACATTGACCTTTTCTGACACAAGGTGCCACCCTGAATATGCGGCCGTTGCCCATGGAGGAGATGGAGTGGCGGCAGACCCCGCCCCCGATCGCCACGGCCCCCGGAACCTTCCGGCTGCGTCGAGGAAGCCGCTTCACTTGGAGAAAAGAGTGTTTGGCCGTGATGGAGAGGTGAGCTGGGAGGGAGGACGGGCCCGTTTCATAACTTTTCTTATTTCCACACGGATTTAAACAGATGAGTCTCAATATTGGCTCTGTGCCAGCACGCGCTACTAAACCGTTGACACTGCGCTGCTATTTATAGCTACTTCAACGACAACCAGTACCCAGACGAGGCCAAACGGGAGGAAATAGCAAACGCCTGCAACGCTGTGATTCAGAAACCAGGTAAAATCAGACTTTACCGTTACCGTAATGTCCGATTCTGACCCAGAATAGAAGCCCGGCAGCACCGGCGCCACCTCCTGTCTCATTTCGCCGCATCTTCATTGGGGCCTGGTGCTTTTGTTGCATGAGGATTATTCCGAGGCAGCGAGAGTCATTACCGAGAGCAGAAAACGCCGATAGAGCAAATCTGTCGGGTGGAGGTTACTGTGACGTCAGGTCGGTTCATTTCATTTGTCGCCTTCTTTAGGGAAGAAGCTGTCCGACCTGGAGCGGGTCACCTCGCTCAAGGTCTATAACTGGTTCGCCAACCGCCGCAAAGAGATCAAGAGACGGGCCAACATTGGTAACGTATAGCCGCCGTCTTGGCCGTTCCGTGGGGATGTCCGAGTCATAAAGCAGACGATTATTAACCGCTGACAGGACGCGCCTCACACACTCTGACTTTATGGAGACAGAGGCGCCTCACGCCTTTATGGAGACAGAGGCGCCTCACACGCCTTTATGGAGACAGAGGCGCCTCACGCCTTTTAGTGGAGTGAAGGTTCCAGCGGCGGCGTTCAATCGACTGTGTAAAGTCAACACAATGCCGATTTTTCCTGCCTTTTTTCGCCACTTTCTTCTTTTGTTTATCACATTTACTATGTGTTATATTTATTATTTCTAATTCTTACACCTTCTTTGCTTTGGGAGGGAGGGAGGGAGGGGGGGGGGGGGTCACAGGTTGCTTCTTTGGACGTCAGAACCAATTTAGCTCAGCCGCCTCACACCCTCCTCCCGAACCTGCGGTTGGAGTTAGCGTTGGTAATAAAGCGCAAAGGGAAGCATTCATCATTTCCCATAAATCTAATAATCCATACTCTTCCTCCAAGAAGCCACAATCCTGGAGAGTCATGGGATAGACGTTCAGAGCCCAGGAGGACACTCCAACAGTGACGACATTGACGGAAACGACTTCTCAGAGCAGGTAGAGAGAAATTATAGATCCCAAAAGACAATTAAAAGCAGATTTAATGTTCCAGTCGGGGCTGTAGATGACAGGGCGGATTAAAGAGTTTTATGTTGCCCTGCCTCGCCGTTGCTCCGCCCCTCTATTGAGGATGCGCTCAAAGATTCCCACCAGTTGATCAGGACTGAACCGGTCTGAGTGGATATTTAACTGTCTGTTAGCTGGTTTATTGATAGCTCCTCTCAACCTCAGGCATGCGATCTGCCCTATTTTGACAAGAGACCTCTCAGCCGACCTTTTGGCCTTTACCGTCTGGAGCCCACCTCCCCGACACAGGTACGGTGTGGTCGTGGTTCTTCTGGGCCGTAGACACGAGTGTCTTCCTTCTGTCTGAACCTTTGTCCCTCCCACGTGTCAGGATGACAGCGCGGTGCACAGCGAGCACCAGGACCCCATCTCTCTGGCTGTGGAGATGGCCGCTGTCAACCACTCCATCCTGGCCCTGTCCAGAACCGGGGGGGTCCCCAACGACATCAAGACCGAATCCCTGGAGGACGAATGAGCAGCCGGAGGGATGGAGGGAGGGAGGAGAGGAAACGGTGGGGACCGGCGGCTGGAAGACTGTTCTTCTTAGTAAACCTCACCCTGTCCCACAGCCTCCCCGTGTAAAGAGCGGTTAGCCTCCCCCCTCCCCTCCTGTCCCCTCCCCCTCATGTTGACACTCGTGCCAGAGGTGGGTCTCTGCACTTGTGCGATCTTCAGAAGAAATTACATGTGTTCACGCCCAGAATGCTCCCAGGAACTCAGACTCTGTCAGGATACCTCTAGTCTCCCCTCCCCCGCCTCTCCTTTACACCCCCCCCCCCCCCCTTCCTCCCCATAGCCTGGTCATCTGAGCCGATCCTCAGTCTGTTTCACCTCCGCATCAACCTCAGAAATGTAACGTGTACTGTATATAGGATAATGATATGGTTCTCATGGGTCACACTCCCACCTCATGGTGTGCTCCCTACATAACCCTCAAAGATTGACCTCTTCTTTATCGTGCAATCGACCGGCAGTGCGGCGCCCCGAACTGTCGTCACTTTGGTCTAGATTTAGCATTCCTCTGTGCTGTGGCTTTTGTTCCTTCTGTAAAACTGCTGTTGGGACAGAAATGGTCTAAAGTATTCACAAATAAAAGTAGCCTTAACTCCATACACACAAACTACAACCATTAACTTTTACAATATTCAGCAGGTTTTTTTTTAATATTTTTCCTGTCGTCCTCGCCAAAGCAGTCAACTAAAATCCAACAGCAGTTCATTTCCACTCTTCCCTCTTTTGTTTTCACACCAAAAACTAGACGTCTATTCAGTTTTGCCTTCGTGTTCTGCTTCCCAGTGGCACTGTCATTAAATAATTGCGGTTAAAGGAATCCGGTGTCGGTCAACGGTGATAATCAAGTCAGCTAAAGCTAACTGTTAATGAAACAGGCTCATCCATGCCAAAGGAAAAGATGCTAACAACAAAAAGTGAAGATAAGTGGGGAAATCGTGGTGGAAAAAGTGATTTCTGCTATTTGGCGCGCATTAAGCCACGAAAACTTCAGTGACGGTAAAATCATCTGTATAAGCAGCAACATATAATGAAAAAATATCACTCGAAGCTGCTATTTATTACTTGTTCTGTGACGCTGCCTCTTTGTAAGAGCCTAAAGAATGTGCTACCAGAAGATTTTTAATCTCTGCGGTATCAGATTACACCCAGTACATACTGGCAATACTGGGTTAGAATCTTAGAATCTACAGGCCATTTTTTAAAATCTTTTTAAGCTAGCCTCAAGGGTAAAAAGCACCACTTTGAAGAAAGTCAAAACCCATGTCTAAAGTGGTGATGTGGGAAATAACTTACTCACTCTGTTTGGTCCAGGTTCCACTTCTCCAAACCATCTTCAACCAAAGGTAAAGGTCCTGTTGGTAGAGGCTGCAGACTGTTTTCAAAATTCCAAGTGATAGTGTTGACACTCGTGACCCATAATGTGATAGCAAACCGTTAGCTTAGCGACGAGCATTGTCTGCAAGATGGCAAATTGTCCCCAAGAACCAAAATGAACGCCAAGGTGATTATCTTGAAGAATTTGTGACTATCTCCAATCTCTAAAAAATGCTATAAAATGAGATGGGAAAATGGCAAATGAATGAGTGTCAATACAGAGATTATCACCTCGGTTGAAACGGTCTTCCATGCTGTTTCTGGGTCAGTTCCTCGCACCCTAATCCTGCTCCAGGATCTTGAGAAACCAAACTCAAATGGTAGCTTTTGAAAGGACCCATTGCCTTCGCGATGGTTTCGGAGAACTGTGGAGGGTTCTGTCCAGCAGCTTGTCCGTAAATCCTAAACGAAGGAGTGGAATTTGGATCGTGGCGACGGACCCGTTGACGGTTTCTCGGGATTCTGCTGCCTCAGAACGGCTCCAGCCCTGGGCCCCAAGTAGTCAAACTATTTAAATCTTTTGCTTCTGTGTGTACAAAGCTGCAGATAAGACTCAGTACTAAGGCCTGTGTTTTAAAAAGGGTTGAAAGATTTAAAAAAAAGTATGTATTTATACTCTTTTTTTCCTTTTTTTTTAAATAATGTACAAAAAAATGACATGTTTTTAAAATGAAACATGCTTTTATTGTTAAATTAATCATGCTTTTTACTTTACTACATCATTTCAAGTGTTTTTTTTTGTTTCCATCTTATTGGATCATCCCTTGTTTGAGCGAAACAGTCCCACCCCGGGTGTCTGGGCTAGTTGGCTAATTTGAGGAAGACAAGCGACGAAGCACCTTAAAACTAAGAATGGGGGCTGAGGCCGTGCCAACTCTTTAAATGTAAAAGTTAAGACTTAACTTAGAAAAATGGTTTTGAAAATGACAATTAATTAAGTGACAAAGACAGTGCCAAGACCACCAAAGGGAGTTCCTGATTGAATTATAGCAAACGTGTAGAGGAAATATTATGTTTGGATATGTGAAGCAACAAAAATGTACTAAGCACAGATTGTATGTTGAGTAAAAGTGCCCCTCCTGGCCCCCCCAGCCAGAGGTGTGACACAACATTGTGGTGGAGGTCGAGCACCAGAGTGCTGATCCAGATTCTTCTTTCTTTGCCTTAGTGTTTAAGCGCCGCCGCGGCCCCACGACCACCTGCCAATCAGTGTTTGGCGTGTGCGTTTCTGCTCCACACACGTGCAAGGAAGGAAGGAGCGAACCGTCGGCTGTTCCGAGATTTGAGTAACTGGCGGGAGATTAGCGGCGTACGCAGCTGGTGTCACACTGGTTCCTCCCAGTAGAGAAACGCCAGTACATCGTCCCAGTATAGGTCACAGACGCGAACGCTGTCACATCGAGCTCTAAAACTGTTTCCGTTTGCCATTACTGTATTGCCCATTTCACAATTTAGTGCCTTTTTTGGACAGTAGACTGTTCTGTAATTAAGATGTAGAATATATACATTTTTTGTACAGTTTCTTTGTTCATTTTTTAACTTGTGTTTATTTTAGTATGATATATATAATGTACAAGAGAATAAAGATATATCAATCAGACTTGTGCTTTTATTTTGGTGGTTCCCAAACACACATTCGTGAATGCAGAGTGACATTTATTCATTAAAACCATTCATTATTCTTTTTTTTCACTTTAAATAAGACGGTCAAAAGATGTAGTGGCTAAAATCTGACACGTACAAAAGTCCCTCGTGTCCTTTCAAAACAAAAGCGTCCCATCCGATTCGTTCCAAACCGGCTCGTGAAAACTAAAAACTGGCACTTGATGGCAGCGTGACCTGTGCTCCAGCCTGACCCTCCGGCTTGGAAACAGCTGCTCTTTGGCAGAAAACTCTTGTTTTTGAACAGAATTGAAACTGCCGAGCCGAATCTCCAGCTGCCAGCCCACTGGCGGCACTGGTTTTGGTGGTTGATGACTGGAAGGCGCGTTTGCTGAACAGCGGTCACAAGATTTCAAGGCACAACAATAAAACTGTCCAATCAGACACGTGTCTCGTGTATTATAAATAAAGTAAAAAGCAGAGCTGCTGGAGCGGTGAGGAGAGCAAAGCCTCCCATTCAAGATGAAACCAGTCACATTTGGAGTTAAAACTTAAATATTGTGATTCTGCAAGTCTCCATCATTACCTGGCAGGTGAGTCTGATCCCAAATCAAAGATCAACGTCGGCTCATCGGGCCCTTTGGAGCCCTCACGTGTTCCAGGACTTGCGGTTCTCTCCTCGGCCACGATGGCTCGACCCGCCACCGCCTTCACCCTTGGCCAGGGCCGTCAGGGCCGCCAGGTTGGGGCTCGATCCAGACAGGTTGGCGCTGCGCCGCTTCTGCTGCTGCTGCTGCTGGCGGCGGCGCTTGGCGCCCCCCCGACTCACCCTGTTCGGCCTCACCAGCACGCCGTAACCGGGGTTACAGTGGAAGTAGTGCTTGCCACCTACTGAGCCGTCGTTTTTTCCTGAAGACAAATTCAGAGGGTTTGTGAACCGGGACAGAGCTCACGAGGAGTGAGAGTTCAACGGTGACACGGGGGCCAGTTCTGCTCACCTGCCGGGACCTCCAGTTCCACTCCCACCCAGGTCCCCTTGGCAAAATCGGCAGGTCCGACGTAGCGGACGGTGCCGCTCTTATTGCCCCCCACGGTCACAAACTCTCCCTCCTTCAGCCAGTCCGGAAGGACGGCAGCGGCCGCGTCTCCTTCTTCGGAGTCCGAGATGATTTCCAGACTTTCCAGAGGCACGGCGAGGCTGTTGGTGGGGTCTACCTGCGGACCTGCGGACTCAGCCGTTCCAATGATCGGCTGGAAGGACTTGAGGTCTGAAGACTTGACTTTTTGGATCCTGAAGGGATTGGCCCCGGAGGGGTTGGGGTTGGAGGGCTCAGCGCTGGACTGGGCCCTGGACTTAGAAGCATTCGCAGGTGCTTCATCGTGGGCTGGAGGAGAAGTGGGAATGCAGTTGATGTTGGGAAGCTCGGGAGTCGGTTGTATTTCAGCCACATCCAGATAAACCTGCTCCCCTGATGAGGCAGGAGTCAGAATCAAGACCTGGGCTTCCTCTGGAACCTGCAGGGTTGGATCTGGAGCGCCCTGGAAGGGTGTCTCCTCTCGTCTGGGTTGCGTCTGTGGGATGGCGTCGAGCGTTTCTGACTGGAGGGGGGGTTGTTCTGTCTCCTCTGGGGTGTGTAGACCTGGTCCCTGTATCTGAGGGCCCTTTTCTGCCTCTGGCGGTGCTTCTAATCGATCCCTCTGATCCTCCTGATCTAACGACTCTTGTTCCGCTCCAGCCAGGTTTGCTTCAGAGTCTGGCTTGTGTTCTGTCGCAGGTGGAGCTTCCTCTTGGCGGGGGTGTGAGTCTGGTCCGGATGGTACCGCGCCAGCTCCTTCATCCCAGACCAGCAGAGACTCCTGACCCGAAGGTTGAAGGTCGCTCACTGAACTCTCCTCTTCAGTATCCGGCAGCGCCTCAAAGCCGTCGCTTCTCCTGCCGGCCAGCGGCGGCAGGTCCCAGCTCAGCGTATAGACATCAGACAGGGTCACCGTGGAGATGCTGTTCGAGATGTATCCGCTTGACGTTTCACTAACGGGGCTGGAGGTGGAGTCTTCCGTCTCTCGGATGATTGGTGGTGGCAGTGGGACTCTGGGGCTCTCAGACTGGAAGCCAGGAGAAGCCTCTTCAGCAGGAACCTTTAAAGGAGAGCAAGGCCACCGAGGTTACAGTTACAGTCAGTGCCAACAAGCAGATATTCCACGGATGCAAATCTTACTGGCTGCTGCCGTTGGCTGATTCCATCTTCAATACTTGCAGACTGCACCACGATGCGCAGCGCCACCTGTCGCAGGAAACAAGAGCCTCTCAACATCAGTGTCACGCTACGGCGCGTGACTCAGCGCTCGACGCTGTCACATGAGAGTTTTGGGTTTTTTATGATTGTTTGAAGAAGGTAATAAAAATCTGAGGATTTAGAAAAGGATGATTCATTGAATGAGGACAAGAGTTCAACAGTGATTTTGGCAGAAGGTGACATTAAAAACAAGTAAGCTGACATTTATCAGGCGGGTTTGACTTGTTCTTCAAGAAGAAAAATGATTTTCACTTTAATAGCTATTAGGACTTCAGCGGGTGATTCATGGAGGGGTTCGATTTTTAAAATGGAACGAGAAGCTCACACGTGCACAAGGAAGAAGTAGAGATGTTTTACATCTACAATCTATACAGGAAACATCTGCAGTCAGAAACACAGGTGAACACTCCCCGGGAGGAAGGTTCCTGGATGCAGTAGTTGTTCAGATGGAATCAACGTCAATCTGTTGATAATGGCAGGAAGCCAGATGTTGGTTTGACCTCCCTAAACATCTGCAGCAGGCAAGAGGGTGTTGGGCACCGAGGGGGGACAAGATCCATCAGGGATTTCAAAAGGACCAAACGCTCTCCAACAGAAGATAGGGCTGATTAGCTGCCATCCCAGGCTCAAGGTGCTAATCAGAGCCTGAAACGTTGAGCAGCTTCAGGAACAAAAGAAACTCCTGGATGTCAATGTCAGATGATTGGACGTCAGTGGACGAGGCTGTGGAGGAGCAGGGCCTTCAGCTGCTCCCCCCACAGCTGCTTGCAGACTGTCAATCGGTCCAGACAAACCAGCAAAACAACCTCATCTGAACTTTTTTTTTTTTTTTTTCCCAGTTTCAGGTCTGTCGGTTCCACCAGTTGCTTTAGTTCAGTACCGCCAGAGGTGCTCCTCAACCATCTCAGGTGCTCCTCAACCATCTCAGGTGCTCCTCAGCCATCTCAGGTGCTCCTCAACCATCTCAGGTGCTCCTCAGCCATCTCAGGTGCTCCTCAACCATCTCAGGTGCTCCTCAACCATCTCAGGTGCTCCTCAACCATCTCAGGTCCTCCTCAACCATCTCAGGTGCTCCTCAACCATCTCAGGTGCTCCTCAACCATCTCAGGTCCTCCTCAACCATCTCAGGTCCTTCTCAACCATCTCAGGTGCTCCTCAACCATCTCAGGTGCTCCTCAACCATCTCAGGTCCTCCTCAACCATCTCAGGTGCTCCTCAACCATCTCAGGTCCTCCTCAACCATCTCAGGTGCTCCTCAACCATCTCAGGTGCTCCTCAACCATCTCAGGTCCTCCTCAACCATCTCAGGTCCTCCTCAACCATCTCAGGTGCTCCTCAACCATCTCAGGTGCTCCTCAACCATCTCAGGTCCTCCTCAACCATCTCAGGTGCTCCTCAACCATCTCAGGTCCTCCTCAACCATCTCAGGTGCTCCTCAACCATCTCAGGTGCTCCTCAACCATCTCAGGTCCTCCTCAACCATCTCAGGTGCTCCTCAACCATCTCAGGTGCTCCTCAACCATCTCAGGTGCTCCTCAACCATCTCAGGTCCTCCTCAACCATCTCAGGTGCTCCTCAACCATCTCAGGTGCTCCTCAACCATCTCAGGTCCTCCTCAACCATCTCAGGTCCTCCTCAACCATCTCAGGTGCTCCTCAACCATCTCAGGTGCTCCTCAACCATCTCAGGTCCTCCTCAACCATCTCAGGTGCTCCTCAACCATCTCAATTGTTCCTAAACCATCTCAGGTGCTCCTAAACCATCTGAAGCACACTGCCATCAATTCTCTCGCCTCTATTTTTGCAAACCTTTGATAACTATTTATTGTAGCCACTGAGGCATTTCTCCACTTTATCGTTTCTGTTTCCGGCTACATAAGCTCCGTTTCCATGGCAACAGAAGAAATGGGATTAGCCTGTGTTGAGTGGAGGGTATATTTAGATGCCATAGTGACAAACAAAATTGAAAGCCCTTTTAAAAACAGTGAGGAGACCGCAAGCGCGAATCCAGACTCGCCGCACCTGCTCAGTGACGGCTGTCGGGCTGCTGCCGCCGCCGTCTTCCCTCCCGCCAGGAAGCAATGACTTGAGCAGCCTGGGGACGGCCTTCACTGTGGGTAGATAAGATGCAGCGAAACCTGAAAGCACTGTCGATGATGCTGGAGGAAATGAGATGTTGCAGGAGGAGAGATGAAGGAAGCAGAGGAGGAGGGAAGGAAGCTTTTGAGATGGAGAAAAGGGAAACTTAGGTGTGAAACAAGTGTGTATAAGGTACCTGCATCGGGGCTCAGGCTCAGGCTCTGAGATATGGAGCTGGGCAGCATACGTGTGGATGGGGGAGGAACGGCAGACAGATTGTGGTGGCTCTCCCAGCCCTGAACACACGGTACAGACAGTCAGGCTAAAACAACCCTTCTGGAGCTTCTCTTTCCAATTTAATCACAAACGATACGCTGCATCAAAGAAGTCCCACATGCGTTAGCAATAAAGGAAAACTGGAGCTACATATGAAAAGTGAGAGAAGTGAGCGGATTAGGAGACACCTTGAAGCTCACCTTAAGGTCATTGAGGTTATGAGTAGAAAGGAGCTCCAAACTGCTGGTTGACAGCTGGGTAAAGGGTTAGTGGTGCAGGTTAACCGCAGGAAACAAGAACTGCGAGCACATTTCCTTTAGCTTGTTTAGATAAGTGCGAAGGAGCTGGTGCCACGGTGTTTCCCCCCCAACACACTAACAACAAAGTCAAGGAGAATCTCCTGAACGTTCTTACGCGGCTGATGTTTGGAGAACTCAGGCACCGCCTGGGAGCTTTCCCTTTCGCAGCCAGATGTTCCCTCACAGCCACCTCCTGTACGTTTGGAAACACAAGCTTTACTGTCGCGTGTAAAGGTGAATCAGAGACACTTCAGGTGCACCCTAAAATTTGCTGACTTGTCTGAGTCTGTCCATGGTGAGGATGTTCTCCACAGCCAGGACACTACGTAAATATTTCTCGATGGCGGCTTCGCTGTCAGCCGATTGGTCATCCTCGGTGCTGGCGGCGGCCAGTCTGGCCAACATCTCCCGGTCCTCTGGGCCATGGATGTCCTGTGGCGGCGGCAAGACGCAACATTCACTGCAGCGCTGCGTTAAAAACACCCTTTTTTTATGCGCTTTTGCTTCAGTTTCTTTGAGCACGCGTGAAGCCGACGCGTGACAGTTATGGTACTCACGCCTGGAACGTTGGAAACAATCTCAAAGGTGACGCCACAGCCGGGGATGTTGCTGCGGTGAGACATCCTCTTCAGGAGGCTCTGGGCGAAACCCTGACGCACCACAATCAGGTGGGGTCAGAAATCGGGGCGCGAACCCTTCCCCTTCCCATCATGCCTCGGGGCCACTGACCTGTCTCCCTGTGACGCTGACGCAGATGCGCTTCCTCAGGACAAGCTGCATGTGGGCGGGGTGGCTCAGCTGAACCACTGCTTTGACTGTCAGGTACACCCTCTGGTCAGCCGCCGTCACTCGGCTCAGCTGGGGACACTCGTGGACCGTTGAGTCCCACGAAGCCTCCACCTTCACCTAAACACGTGAAAACATGGCACATGATGAAGACAACAACCAGCACCCACACACATCAGGGTTTCATCCTCCACTTTACCTCTGATTCGTGGTATTTAACAATATGAAGGTCAAAGAATTCGTCATCATCCTCCCCACTGAGTAATGAGTCTAAACCTCCTGCCAGAGGGGCTGAAATGCTAGACTGGAAATCATCAGCTGGATGAGGAAATGTAAGGTCAATTACAATGATTGGGGAATAAAATTTGATTGTTGCAGCAAAAACAAGTACCGCTGAGATCCAGGAAGAGGACAGGCACGTGGGTCTCCATGCCAGGAACAGGAACCCTGGAGAGAAACAGAACCGTCAGCCAGGTCATCCCAGCTCATCCTAACATGAAGGTAACAGCTGTAAAGGAGCGCATCCCAGCGGTGATGCCATGCACGTGCAACAGTCCTCGGCGCCATGAAACAGAGAACAAAAGCTGCTGAGGTAGATTTAGGTTTGATTTCCTCAGCGGGAAGGTTTGAGCACAACATCTCCTGAAACATCTGCTAAAAAATGGAAAGGCAAAAGTACAAAGTCCTTGATACAGTAGGATACGTCTAAATAACCAGGTGGGCTTGTTTTCTGAAAACAGAGCAAAGATCATCTAAAAAACCAAACACACACACACACACCTCTCCACTGGAGCTCCTGGGATGCCGCTGCCAGCTGATGGCACCAGGACAGCGTTGCGTTCTTCAGTGAGTGTCAGGCGACACTCCAGCAGCTGGGACTCTCTTTCAACATCATCCTCAGATTTATCTACAGACACACAGAGGTCAAAGTTCATATTTTAAAAGCTGGTCTGGCTGCCCCTGCAGGTACCGCTACAGGACAAAATATCAGATCATGGACGTTTGCTGGAGTTGAATTTTGCATTTTTAGCATTATTCCATGTGAAATCTGATGGAAAACTGACCTCGTGGCTGCTGTTACGGCTACATTTCAAATGTTGACTTAAACATTGTTCACTGTCATATCAATGGTGATAAACTCACTCACATAAACTCATTTCATTTACTCATCAAAAAATAAAATCTTTTGTTGCTGAAATACACTGTGAGGAGATGCTCAGTTGGTATAAAGATGGCGACGAATCAGCACCGCTGTCAGTCAGCCCCGCAGCGATGCGGAGGTGAGTGTTTTACCGTCTACCTGCTTTGGAGACGATCTTCTGTAGTTGCTGGTCCAGATACTCTTGCCTCTGAGTCAAACTGTCCAACCAGTGAGCCTTCATCCGCTCCAAGTCCAACTCCTACACACACACGATAAACGCTGAAAGCTCCAACCATATTCGAGCATTTCAAAATCCCTTAAGTGGAAACATCTGCTTACTTGGTAGCTGTCCACGTCTTCTTCAGTCTGAAGGTTGAAATTGAGAAAGAGGTTTTAAAAACAACAATAAAAAGCTCCTATTTGAAACAAGGCTTTACTGATATTAACTCGTGGGTGTGTGTGCGTGTGTGTGTGTGTGTGTGTGTGCATGGATGTGTTGTCCCGATCTACCACTCACCCACTGTGATCCGCCTTTGGATGGACGGGTCTGTCCAACTTTGACATCTCCGATGGACACGGAGAGGACAGAGGCAGCAATGAGGGGCATGGTGCCCGAATCTGGCACCGAGCGCACCTCCACTTGGACTCGACGGGACTGACCCTGCGACGTACAACGATTACCTAAACGATCAGGTTCCTACCTAAGGCCCGAATGAGGCGC
Organism: Takifugu rubripes; assembly: GCF_901000725.2. NCBI lineage: Eukaryota > Metazoa > Chordata > Actinopteri > Tetraodontiformes > Tetraodontidae > Takifugu > Takifugu rubripes. The sequence goes on along the minus strand of NC_042300.1, from coordinate 1,652,418 downwards.
CGCCATACCTGTCGCAGCTGGAAGACCCCTCCTGTGCGCACATCTTTGGCGGGAAGCACCTCCACAGCCGTGAACTCGCCCGCCTCATTCAGCTCCCTCAGCTGCACCCACAGCTCCAGCCTGCGGGTAACCTCGCTCCACCTGTGGGGACACACCAGACCAGAGCTCACAACACCCGATCCATCGCCCCTCTCCTCTTTAAACATGATCACAAGGTTATCTATATTCCAGTGCCAACAACCAAACATGTAAAATCCCTATTTACTTTATGGTAACGGTTGTGGTAGGAAAAAATATCCTAAATATCTTCTATTGTCATCAAACAGAGTATTAAGGAAACGTTACTGTCCTATACAAAGGACCAAAGAGGACAAATGTCCAGGTTAGTCATTTACTGCGTCTGTGTCACTGCACCGTTCTCTGAGGGAGCGAGTTTTGGCTTGAATCACTCCAAGGTCCCACAGGGCAAGGTTCCTGCGAGGGTTAGCCTGCTTATGGCCGTACACCTCAATGGCCACCGCCCCCTCGGACAAGAACTCCACAAACTCCTCTGACACCGGTACAGAGAATTCCTGACAAGGAAAGAGAGGAAGTTGTTCCATCGTTTCCAGTATGGACTGATCTGGATACAACGGCGTGAAAGGTTAACACACCTGAGCACTGTCAAAGACCACCGTACACTGAGGGTCCCTGGAGGAGGAGGAGGAGGAGCTGCATGCTGCCATCTCCGGAGCGATAAACACAGGCTCCTCCTGGCCCCAGAAGTGGTACTGACAGAAAACAAAGTTTGACAAATGGCGAGGGAGACCTGTGGCCTGCAGGATCTTCACCTGAGGAAGGCAAGAGAGGAGTAAACCAGGATGAGGTGGTGTCTCCGTGGTGTCTGCTGGAATCAAAGCAAGGTCCTGCTTCTGTTTATGTGCCAACCATTTGTACGAAGACGTTACCAATTTGATTCAGATTATTGTGTTTTTATAAAAAAAAGGATGGAAATGCAGCAGAGAATTAATAACCGGAACATCTGCTCCAACATTGACCTGCTAGAGCTCCTAAATGACCAGAACACTCGTTTGTCTCTGAGGAACCGCCAAAGATGTTCTCACCACACAGTCCAGTCTGCGCTCCTGCTGATCTCCCTCTGTGACGCTCGGCCGAGAGGCCGCCTGCTTGGCACCGTCCGCCTCAGAGATCTCAGTGCCATGCCAAACCTCCACCTGCAGCCGCCCGGCCACCTGATGGGCAGACATCGGCACCACACAGGTCGACATAATCAGATTACCAGTGAAGCTGAGGGGAGGCCTGAACGCACATTCAATAGGCTACTACCTCTCCCTTCTGGTTGATGATGGGCACTGCATACTGTAGCTTGACATCATAGAAGAGACAGGCCAAGAAAACATTGGCCACGCCGATCAGGCTGTGGTTCTCCTGCTCATCGAAGAACGGATCGGCTCGCTTGAAATAGGAGCGCATCACCTGCAGTCAGATGGAGTAAGGTGTGTCCGGTCCAGCAGAACATCTTAAACTTATTTTACACTGAAGTAAACACTGAGGAGACAATAATCTTAACATTCTTATTGTTTTATTACATTTTATACGGTTGAAGGAGCAGGTGAGCGCACAGCTTTGGGTCTGGCAGACTGAAGCAAGTCCAGCAGGGAAGCCCAGACTATCTTCTCTACAGTTACCTCCTCCAGAAACATTCCAGGGCTACTTGGGAGGTGCAAGTATGCCCTGAGAGGATCCTGCTTGTTGGGTGTGGTGGTCCACAAGGCCTTACCAGATGCCTGAAGGAGCTCAGTTGGCTCCTCTCCACTCTGCTGCTCCTACTCCCCAGCTCCATCCTACTCTAAGCCCATTAAAGTGTTTCAGCCCAGTTTGTTGTGTCTCATCTCGATTAAACGGATCCTCAAAGTATCCATATATAATAATAATAATTCAGACACATCTTCAAGCACCACTTTTAGATACCTTTGAAAGGATCGATGGAAACGGTAGAAATAGGCCTGACCAAACATCTCCAAATGATGAAAGTGAGGAACCAGAGAGGTTCAGAATGTTGCTAAATTGCTATAATGCTACAATGAGTGCAACATTCTGCTGTGCTCACTCACAGGGTTGTCTTCATCAAAGTCCTTCCACTCTTGGTAAAGCTCCCTCATGTCCACCAGCCTGTTCTCCATCTTTTCCAGGGCCCAGATCTGCTTCCCTTTACCTTTACGGCGGACCTGGATGGCCGGCTCGCTCAACACTACATCTCGCTGTAAAGAGGAGGGAGACAGAGAGAGAGAAAGGAATAAATGCTCAAAACTACTCAAAGCTACTCTTCTTCCCAACTCCTATTTTGAGCAGTATCCACTGCCACAGAATCAAATCCTTCCTCTTTCTTACGTCAGTAGCCACACCCACCTTCCTGTTGGCGTCCAGGTTAGCAGCAGGTATCTGCAGAGTAACCAGGTACTCGGTCTTCTTGTTAAGCTCCTCCGCGAAGAAGCCTGCCTCCTGTGCCAACAGGTTTGCCCGAACAATTTGCTCCTTCAGCCGACGCAGACTACGCGTCATCATCGCTTCTCTAAACCACGATTGGGCAAGTAAACAGAGACTTCATCAGTTTCATTGGTGTTAAAACAAGTGATACTAAACACAGACGGAGTCACGGCTGCAGGAGAAAGTGAAACCTGCGGCAGAACCAGCAATGAGCTGCTTGAGCTTTACATCAATATCTAGTCTGATTCCTACAGCAGCTAGATAACTGTGACAGCACTTCTCACCTGTCCTCGCTCCAGCGCCGAACCCGCTTGTGGGAGCTGGGAGATGCTGCGGCATTTGTGGTGCTGCTCAGCAGGCCTGTGGGGTCCAGGAGCTGGGAGGTTTCAGGACTGAGCTGCTTACGGAGCTGCTGCAGCTCCTGCTCGTACATCTCTCTCTGTCGCTCCAGAGCGCAGTGCTTCTCCTCCCTATACTGCCTCTCCAGGGTCTTCAGCACAGACTGAAGGGGATCTGAGGTGGAGGAAAGAGAGGGGTTCTGCTCAAACATTCTCTATGGGAAATGTGAAATTACTGGCTGCAACTGCCCCCAACTGCACTGTCAAAGGTGACGTAGTGGGGTGAGAAGGCGAGTTTACAGACCTCCGTTCCCATGATAGGTATTTTAAGATGTAAGAAGGTTTATCAATCATGCTCTCTGGCAAAGTGGGAACAAAATCAGTAAAAACAAAAGTGCCATATGTAGGAAATCAACTGATACTTGAAGGTCTCATTTCTTATTTCTTTTCTTTCCTTTACTTCCCTTTCGCCATTTCGACCCTTGTCTCACCGTTGTTGCCCATTCCTTTCATCATGACCTCAGCCTGGGCAAACTCGTAGCCGAAGCTCAGCTCGCTCGAAATGTCGCTTGACGTGTCAAAGTCCACCTCAAGCCGATCTGTACTCAAGCACGTCTTCAGCGCAGCGCAGCCCTCCTTGTCCTCGCCTCCAGCACGGACCATATCCTTGGGTAGGCTGATTCTGTGAGTCGACCGGTTGGAGGCGGATGTGGCACAAACAGTGTTGAGTGAGGAGTTTGTCAGATATTACAATCATTAGCAAGTATCCACAAAGTTTGGCAACGACAGACCTAAAAAAGTGGTTGTTTCCCCACAAGATTCGGTCACCGTGATGAAGCTGGACTGGACTGGTGACGGCGGTACCATTGACGTGTGTTCTACGGGATGAGTCAAATTCAACCCCAGGGTTGGAGATCCTTTAGGACTTCTTTTTTTTTTCTTTCCATTAATTAATGCAACAGCAAGAGAAGCAGCAACAGACAGAAGAAAACGTATGACAGCTACTTTGTCAGGAACCCATTGAGAGCCGTAGTACCATCCCTGACTGATCGCACGCACCGGGCATTGTGCAGAGGAGTGAGCATCACGCCGGTGCTCTGTGTGACGTCGATGATGCAGTGCTCAGCCTGAATGGCCATCCCACACAGCTGGATGTCCTGTGAATTAGCCGAGCCCACGCGTGTGTGCTCCTGCGCAGAAGAGAAGAGGTGGAGCTGCTGCAGAACGCCGAGCCTCAACCTGCGACGACAGCACCATATCTGTGCAGTACCTTTAGGTAGTAGACGAGCAGCTCGTTGAGGGCTGGGTCAGCGTTTAGATTAACCAGGAAGCACTTGTCATCCACCACTCGGATTCCGGATGATTGAAGGGAAATTCCGAGACTCTCCAGCTGCCTCTGGCGCTCCTACAGGAGACAGACGCCGGTAAGGACACTTCCTGGTCCATTGCAGTGAAGATGTGTAAAGCCGTGACAACCACGTTACGTATAAACTACATCTGCCTGACCAAGATATCGATTTGATATGTGTCCTTTCAAAATAAAAGCATAAAATGTTTCACCATATCTATTTGATTTAGAGGAATTTGACATATCCATTCATTGATTGGGTGTTGCTGGAGATGAAGGAGGGAACTGACATGACAGCAGAGGGAGAACATGTAAACCAAGCATTAAAAGGATCTGAAAGGAAGATAATCTAACCTGTGCAACAGCCTCCGTCTTTCTGAGCTTCTCCTCCCAGGTAACCGTCATTTCTTGGATCAGTTTTTCTGACTCCTCCAGTTGGTCCTTCAACTCCGGCGCCTTCATAGACTGACAGCCACAAAACATTTCATCACACACACACATCAAGGCGATGAAAAGCCCCGCCTTTCCTCCACATGCACAGGCCTGGCCTCACCTCGGCCTCTGTGAGCTGCTCTCTCAGCTTCTCCACCTCCTCTCTGAGCTCTCGGATGATTCTGGCATTGGGGTCTTCGTTGACCACGGCATGGTTGATGATGCTCTTTGCCCGATCTGCGTATCGGAGGGTCGACAGAGTCTCGTCGTAGTTGTCTGCGGCGGGGCTGATGGTTGCGACCATGGCTGTCCGGCTGTTCCCTCCGAGGCTGTCCTGTGGGTGGAAATAAGGTGGCAGGATGTAAAAACCATTTTTTAAAAACTTCTTTTCATCATAATATAATGCTACATGTTGCTATATTAAACCATGAATTGTAAAGACAAAAGTATCAGGGGAACACCTCCCACAAAAGAAGGGTCAGAGTTAATGAGACCCATGAAACTAATGAAAAGCTCCACTATATTAATGTTTGATTAATTCATCAAATAGTTGCTGCTGATCTTTTGTTGCAACACCGGGGGGTGGCGATGAGCCCCTCGGACAAAAAGAGCCAGCTGTCCCGAAGATTTTCAGCAGAATAGTCAGAGGCAAAACTTTTGGCAAGCTGAGCAAAGGAAAACAGAATAAGTAGATTTCAGGCAGCCGTGGACTTTTAGAAAGCTTATTTGTAGTATATGAGATCCTTCTCGCTCCTGTTCTGTAGAGCAGAAAGGACGGTCCTGTTCTGCAGAGGGAAACTGCATGAACAATGTTGGCTTTTGTCCTTCGTGCACCTTGAGCAGCCAGGTGAGGACGGAGTCTCTGTAGGGCACAAACTTGTTCTTGTTCTTCCCCGCTCCCTGCTCAGCTAAAGCTGAGATGACCAGACCCAGAGTGCTCAGAGACCTGAAGGAGACAGAGAGAAGCAGAGAGGGGCAGAGAATTATGAGAAAAGAACATATCAAAACTAATTCCACAAGAGAAGAAACATCAAGGCGATGTCAGTTGGAATCGGATGCACCCAGTCAACCTCAGGGTGTAATCAAGGCTCTACAATGTCGTGCACACTGCGCTTCTGATAAATGCAGATGGATGAGGTTTAAAAAAATTAAAAAACAGTGTTAAGTGAAGGATTTTCAGGATCTAAGCAGGGGTGAATGTGGTGAGTTGTCAGGGTTAGGAGCAAAAGACTTGACTCACTTGTTGATGTTACTCCCTTCCTTCAGCCTTTCGCCCGCTGCTCCCGTCTTTGCCGCCCGCTCACTGCCAGCCAGATCCACCAGACTCAGCTTGCTCACCTTCTCTCCACATGTCTGGATTGGACACATGGATACATTAAGACTCACTCCCTCCATGATCCAGACAGCATCAGTAACACACAGTGGCTATTAAGAATCATCTGAGCTACAGATGAGTAATGTGTACATCTGATGCTCTGTGTGTGTCTGTGTGTGTGTGTGTGTGTATCTTACCCCTGACTGCAGGTCCATGAGTGTGTGTGTGAGGATGATGTTGAAGACAGCGTGGGACCTGCTGCTCTCTTCATTCATGTTGGTGGCAGCCACGGTGCGGGATTTATTCCCCTCTGACATCAGAGACTTGATATCCTGTCAATAATGCAGATTAAAACTTTGTTTTCAACATAGTGGCAGCAAAAATTGGAGAAATTGCTCCCCCTCCACCAAACCTTGTAGCTGGCAACGGCCAGATGAGAGAGGCCGTCAACATATGGCCCAAAAACATTGTGCTCTCTCACTCTCAGCGCATGTCGACTTCTACGGAGAGAAGGAGAAAATAATGAGTCCCCTCGTGGTCAGATCAGACATGGATAATAAATACTGAATAAGGATTGAGTAAATGTTTAAAGGTGTGTACATCAATGCATGTGTGCCACGACGCATCGCTATGACTCTGAAAACAATAAATGTGCGCATGCTTTTAATGCATGCTGGATTTGCTGGATTTGAATAAACAAGAGAGACTCAATGATGCTCACATTAACTTCTCCTTTATCATATTCCAATAAATACTAGAAACACATCAAGTGCAGGAGTTTTTTTTAACCTGTTGGCTGCGACTCTTAAATGATTTTGTTCCCAGATAAAATGGGGATATTTTTGCTTCCCAGAATGTTTCCTTACCCTTTGGGGTCGAGTAGGTCTCGGACCTTCTCGTTGTAAATCTCCATGTAGGAGACCTCTACAGTGAAGCTCTCTCCTTCCTGGGCTTCCTGCAGAATCCTGCTAAACAGGGAGCTGCAGAGCCGAGGGATCAGCCCGGGCTGCTCTTCTGAGCCCATCATAGTGTAAGACTTGCCAGAGCCTGGAGACAGAGGTTCAGGGTTCAAAGGAATTCAAAAAAGGGAGGAATGTGGAGATCATTCCCCTGTGAAGACATTTTTCTTAACAGATGTTAAGGTAAGCAAATCTTAAAATTGGTCAAACATGGACTTGAACAGCCAGGCTGACAGCACAGTGCAGCTTCAAAGTTTTTCTGATGGGAAGAATAGAGGAACTGGGATACAACAAAGGGGTTTTAGCCCTGCCTCTTATGACAATCATCCCTAAAGTTAACGCTAGGCCAAAACCTTATCTGCTGATCGCCACAATACATAAACACTCCCATTAATCAGCTTAATTAAAATTTCTTCCTGGAGTGCTGACCTGGGTACTTTACTGTATTAAAATGCCAGTCTACTCAAGACTTCATTACAATCTGCTTAGTCTTAGATATTAATTAAAAACCTTCATATCAAAACTCAGCCTTGCCATTTCCACCACCCAACTGCAGGGGGAAGACTTCTGACAACAAAGGCTTCTGGAACGAAGATTAAACGCTACAGAATTTACAGTCACGCATTCAAACACATCTGACAGACTGGTTTTTACAGGCAGCTTCCCTGGGTTTTAAATGAAGTTCACGAAAGAGCTTTAAAACTTTAATCTTGACCTGATTTATTAATTCCTTCACTACTTTAGCTGTTGCTCCAGGACCTAACCCGTTCTTGTTGAAGAAAAACCACTCAACCTACTCTATGTATTGATTTTAAAGGACCAGGACCATGTAGTCACACCTGGATGTTGCACAATGTTGATGGGGGTTAAAGACATTTCACCTCTTAACCTATTCATTGCACTTTCTTCAATCTGATCACAGAACTTTTGTTGCCTGTACATGTGATACACAGGAACAGGGCTGAGTCTGCCTTCATACTGGCACCTGTTGAAAGACCAGCCGGTAAATACTGGACACTTCAAATAGCCACGGAGGCTCTTTGATCCAGTTTATGGCAGTTGGAGCATGTTACCGTATAACCTGCCAAAAATGATCTCTCCGCCCTGAGTGGTGCCTGCTGAACTGCTGGATATAGAAAAATACCAAACTAATGCGATTCCTCTTCTTTCCATGTGTGTTCTTATTAAAAGGATGAACATTGTTGCACAAGAATAGCTATTAAACAGCTTAATGGTGAGTAACCTGTGGAATGTGTTTGGGTCCAGCAGCAAAAGCTGTGGTTATATATGGTCTCACCTGTCTGTCCATAAGCAAAGATGCAAGCATTGTAGCCCATGAAGGCGTTATCCAGCAGACTCTCACCAAGGCACTGGAACACGACATCCTGACCTGCTCACAGACCAGAGGACACACTTTAATGTGCTGCAGCAGACACACAAAGGCACGGCACATAAATGACAGGCTGGTTAACCATCTACACATATCCCAGTCTTCTACTTGAGCAGTTCAGAGCCTCATAAAAGCATGTTAAGGGTTAGCAGGTTAATGATACTGTAGGAACTCAGCAATGGTACCAACCTGCAAACTTGTCTGTTTGACATTCATCCATTGACCAGAAGCAGTAGTCATATGCAAATACCTGAAGAAAATGCACATGATTGGCCTATTTAGACAACTTCAATGTGGGTATTAGTCATAAAAGAACGAAACAATGAGTGGTGATTAAAAACAAAGTGAAGATAAGGTGCAACTTTCACTTTCCTTTATTTAACATAAAGACTCACCTTTGGCTGACTCCTGGCAGAGAGAGAGAGAGAGGGAGAAAACATCCATCAGTGATAAAATACATATCGATAAACATGTCTGGGCTAGATGCTCTAGATTCTGACGGAACCTTTAAATGTGCATCACTTAAAAAAAGCATGTTTAACATTCAGGTAGGTCTATTTTTACCCCCGCTCATATAATATGTTTTAGAAGTGATGAAATCCTGTTTTCTGCTCTCTGCTCTAAGCTAAAGCAGCCCTGAAGGTTCTGCTCTCTGCCAAGATGTAATATTTTACAGCTCATGTTACAAAAATGTGTCCAACTTTGTCTGGTGGCTACAGTTTAGCATGCTAATTTAAGTAGCACTCTTATCTCCCATGATTATGTCATATATTATATATTTCAGTGTTCCAGTAAGACCAATCTGCTGTATTTGCAATCTTTTACAGGGAGAACCTCGGATGTGAGTAATCATGAAGATGTGCCTGTAAAACAAATAGAATTAATGGGTAGAAGAAAATTGACATCGCACCTTGTGTCCGATATAGTCTGTAAAGGAATTCGCATCCAAAAAGGTGGGAAGAGTTTAGAATGTATGCTGGTCACATGACTCGTCGCACACTTTGAAGAAAAAAGTTATCATCCTTGGGGTTTGGCGACGACAGCTGGAAACTTCCCACAGAAGGACTTTAAAAGCAAACTGAGGTGAACGTCATCATGCTCTCAGCCAGCCTGGGTCCCGTTGGACCCGCTGGTTCCAGAACATCCTGCAGGCCATGGCCTTTCCAGATCCTAATCAGAGGTTGAATGTTTTTGTTCTAGTTATTAACAGAAAAAGGTCTAAAAAGATGTAAATCTATACCTAAGCTTCATCTGAACCTACGATGTTAAATAGTGACCCTCAGACAACAATGAAATAAAACAAATTGGCTTCAGAATAACTGAATAGTTTATTAGCTGCTGGTCCCAGAGGAGGAATCAGTATTTCCTGAGAAAACGACTCAGAGGCGTCAGTGTTGTGAACTGACAGGAAGGTGCTCACCGAGTGGTGTGTGACAGCAAAAATGAGGCGTTTGACCTCGATGCACATGAAGCTGGGGACTGTGGCAGCAGAAAGAATGTCAATGTTCACGCATTTCTGGGATGCAGTCATCACATTTAGGGTCTTTGCAGTGCAGCTACGAGCAGGAATCAAGATTCAAGCTGTTCTATGGTGCTTGAAATTTATTCAACTGTAGTTGAGGAATGAAAGGATGTCGATGGGCTTCCTCTGGTGCTCTATTGCTTATTCCAGAACCTGTTTCCTGACCATTTCAGTTTCAGGAGATAGCAACACTGCGGAGCCACATGTGTCTGCTGGTATCTTGGTTTTAGCAACATTATAACATTGTTGTGAATCCCTCTTTCTAGCATATCTCTCAAATGTTACTTCCAGATACAGAAATAAAGACAACTACTGTTTTCCTATATAGAGCACGAATACAGGCACCCAGGCTTCCTACAAAAATGGGTCAAAATCCATCAGAATTCTGTGTGCGGCTCATTTAAAAAGAAGGAAAAGGTTATGAATGTAGTCATGTCCACACACACGTATGCACACACATACACACACACTGGACTGTGGAACAAACAAGGCCCCTATGTCAGACTGGGCTGCTGCAAGAGGGAGCACCATTAAGTCTTGTCCACTGCTGGAGTGGTGAGGACATTCCTGAGATAACTGGCAGAGCCCAGCAGCTCCAAGGAGTCACTAAAGGAGAGGCAGTGGTCAACAAGACACACAGGCTCAGTAGTTTTGTCCCAAAGACTAAGATTCAAATCTGTGATCCTGCATGGGTGGAAACAGGTTTCCAGCTACATTGTGTCAGTCATGTTGTTGTGTGTTGTTCTGTGCTTAAAGGTTCCTACACTTTAGAGCTGCCAGGAATCATATTTACAACCACAAATCACACATTTTTCATAACCTTTAAAAAACATCTGGCACCCATATGAATGAATGGCAGGACAGGTGTTACAGGCATATTGTTGGGCTCCAGAGCCAGAAGCACCCTGAGGGGTTGACAGCCTGCTGCTGCACGCTTAGCTGCATCAATACTGCATAAATATCACCTCTCTGGCTTCGTGCATGAAGCAGGAGCAGAAGGCGTCGGGAAAGAGCTGATTAAATAGGAGCTAGTCTACGGGGCTCACAATAGAGTGTTGATTTGTACAGACACAGAAGATTTCTGGGTCAAATTGCTCCACTGAAGTTTACTTTACTGCAGCGCTTCTTGAAGGCAGCTTGTCAAACCTGTTCAAGCTGAGCCTAAAGGGAAGAATATGGCTGCTGAAGCGTGTTGGGACAGAAGAGACACAGGTGGCGGTAGAGGTGAGCCAGGACGCACGCGAGCATTTGCAAATATGAGGCTCAGCCCTGCTGGAGAGAGCCAGCCGCACTGTAGCGCCAGCACGTCGGTGCCTTGACGATTACTGACGAAGAAAGACATCCTCCAAGGACCGCGTCCCCCTCCAGGGACAGTGGACTCCTCTCTTCACAAGGAGGCCTCATTGGAAACAACACAAGTAAGCCAACAGACAAACCTCTGGGCTGGAGGTGTGCACCAACTGCAACCCCCTCGGTCTGATTTTTATCTGTCACCCTTTGTTCCAATTCCTGACATGACTACCTGAGCAGGACTGAGCTGGAATGGACCCGCCCTTTGTAAAGACAGGAACAGTCCACGAGAGACAAAGAGGGAGGAGGAGAAATGGAAACAGTTGAGGAGAACAGATACAGAAAGCATTCTAAGGACTTTTCAGGGATCGCTTATGGCACTTTGTATTAAACATGATCTCCTTTGTGATTACTAAAAGAAAATATACTTGTTGTGATGTGTGAACAAAGTTCCAAGTCAGGACTCCAAGTGCCCATTCTCAATCTAAATTAAGAGCAGCCCAGCACAACTCAAGACAATTAAACCAGAGATGGAACAAGCCCAGCTACTTTGCAACTCTTTGCAACGGCACCGCCATCACGGCATCATAATCCACCATCTCAGCCAACAACTTTGTCCGCCTCCGTTCAAGCAGTGAACATTTTCCAGGTCGCCTCAAGAACCTGGAAAATCAAATGTGGGAAGGCAACAAATGCTCCAGCTAGCTTCCAGGTTGCTCTCCAATGTTCATGACTGTTTTCTGGTGCAGTTCACGATGGCGTCTAAAGAGACACAACAGAAGGAATGACTCCAGGTCTATTGGCTTTGGGAACAGATTACATTGCCCTTTAGTGGGTTTACCCATATTCAAACACACTCCTGTTGTTGTGGAAAACCTGCAGCAAACCGGAACCTCTATGTGAAACCCCCTCACACAGAAGACCATATGATGATGGTGACCAGATAAACTAGCTCAGAGTTTAAAAGGTAGCTTTAAAATCAAAGATTACATCATAAAAGAAGAATAAAGGACAGTTGAGCAGCTCACCGAGGGTCTCCTTTGTTCATACTGGCAGTCGGTGGATACAGAATGGTCTGGTTCTCCTCCATCTCCACCACACATTTGGTCTTCATGTCTTTTTCTAGATAAGATAAGAAACATGTTGATATGCAGTGAAAGAAAATGGACATAAATATATAACCCGGAAACAGGTAGAAACCCATGATTGGTTCATTTGTATCAACATAGCTAATAGACCACGAATATATGAATGCATCATAATAGACATAGACTTTATTTAAACAACATAATAATGCACACGATATCCTGCTGAAATGGTTGTACTGTATACTCATACAACCATGCTGGTGCGGTGTGCGAGTGTGTGGTGTGTGCGTGCGTGCGTGCGTGCGTGCGTGTGTGAGCCTCGTGACCACCACAACAGCTCAACACCATGAGGCAGGATATTGTTTTATGCATGCTGATTCATCCCTGACCTGCCTGAGCAAATATAACCAGGGAAGAGCTTCAAAAAGACACTTGAGAGTTCTCCGAATCCTCTTCCTCATTCCTATCTCCAGTGACGTCCTGCCAGAGCAGGAATTCTGCCCCGCGCGCCTCTAGAGTTGTCAGTATTTGTGAAGGTGACATGTTTAAAGCTTGATGTTAGCACACATGTCACAGCGAGCGCAGCACGTCATTCAGTTCCAGGACGTCCTTCACACATTTCACACCCTTTTTCCCCCAAACAGGGTTAAAATGGATGTTTTCAGAGTTTGACAATGAAATACTGAAGCCAAATTTAGTGTGATGGGAGCCAGCAATAGCTGGCCCGTTATTACTGCTGACTGTACCCCCACAAGATTCCAGGAGGTCTTCCCTTGGTATCATCAGCTTTCATGCAGTTAAACACCTTTCATTCAAGAAAAAAATCAACCTTACCAAAACAACTAAAGCGGTATTTCATGTTTTCAGAGGCAACAATTTGACAAATGAAACAAAACCAGGGAGATAATCACACTTTACAGTCCTAACTGGACAGAGAAACTGACAATCATTTTCAAATAAAAGCTATTAAACCCAATATTCCTTTAACACACAACCTGATCAATATTCTCAATCATCCAGGTCATAGTTATCATGATAACCTGATCAATACTTTAATTCCTTCACTTTGAATAAACACTAACGCAGTCACACTAAGAATGAACTAAAATACACAAATATGTCCCTAAAATAAAGATGTTGATGTGTACACTGGTGTTACCTCACACACACTCACTCACTCACGCACGCACACACACACACGCACGCACGCCTCTGGACTCACCCCTCCTGTTCATTGGCCGAACACGAACCGCGACCTTCACATTGGACACGTTAAGACTGTTGTCATCCATCGTGACACCTGACATGTGACAAAAAAATAAAGTGTAAAACCAGATGTGCGCAGCTGTGCACGCGCATTCAAGCATCATTGGTGAATAACCTGATTATTCCAACTACACCTGAACACATCACTTTATTTTTACACGCTGCTGCGTTGCGTGAAGTACAAATCTCTAGACGTCGTAAGCCATTAATTCCACGTCGTTACAATGTTTCCCACAATTAAATACACTACCATTAGCAGTTGCTTAGTTGTCCTTGATATTTCTTGAAAAGGTTTAATTATATTCTTACCGGGTAAAGTAACCTTGTGAAACGCTGCGGTTGTTTCCTGTCCGACGCCCACAGGCTCGTTAAGGAGCATTCAGCAGCTAGCCTGCGACGCTAACGAAAAATAATCAGTACAAACACAGAAGCCAGGTGTATTTATAATTCTGAAGTGGTACGTAATGTAGCACGCATTGCCATGGATCAGCACAGGTTCTGCTTTAGGGTTAAAAGACTCACGGCGGTACAGCTCGGTGCTTCGGCTCCTCCACCTGTTGCATTTCCTGAAACTCCCCACAGTGATCAGTCAAGCCATATCAGCTCGCAGCTAAGGGGATTACTCAGAGCTTTAGTCGGCTTCCAAGTTCCCCAGCGGCGCTCTGCTGGGAACTTGTGTTTTCAGGGAACATTCAGCACCGTTGCGTGAGCCGCATCAGCATCAATCAAAATCAATTGTGTTGAAATGCCACTGTTACGTAATTTTACTTCATTTTAAGGATAGTTCTTTAACGTTTTAGCCACTTATGTGCACGTTCGGGAACTCGTATACGAGACGGTGAAAAGCGGCGTTTACGTCATTTTACGACAGATTTTAGGAACATACGGCAGAAGTCTTGCTTGACACAACGTGGAGTTGTTTACTATTTCTTAACAGCGGTGTTGGGCTGGAAAAACTGATGTGATACCCAAAAGCCCGCATCCACCTGTTGAACATTGAAGTTTGTGTTTGATCGAAGGAAATGGGGAAGCCAAAGAAAAAGAGTGAGTGTGTGACAGAGTTATAAAACGCTACAATCGGCTATTAAAAAAGGCTCAAGCGCTTGTAGCTAACTGCTAATGCTACCCCAACTTTGACTTGGTCTCGCACAGCGACACAGTTTGAGTGAAACTGTCTTTAATGTCTTCAAAATTGCTTCTCTGACATTCTTAAAAGCATAATTAATTTAAAAGCTAATTCTTGAGTGGGGACTTTGTGCGCTACCATTGCTCTCAGACGCTTGGCACTTGTTCTGCACATTCTGTGTACTCTTTTAAATTCCACTGATTCTTTCGCCATTAAATCACCAAGTTGTGCTTAAAAGACGATGCTGATTGTTGGACTTGTTCAGGCGACCTCAGCAGAGCTGAGCTGATGATGATGACCATCGCCGACGTCATCAAGCAGCTAGTGGAGGCCCATGAAGACGGCAAAGATATCAACCTAAACAGGTGAGTCCTGGGCCCTTTACACGGAAATGAATCCCTCTTTTTAATTTAAGTGATATTATAGCGTATTGATGTGCCCTGCTGTTTTAAGGGCACATGTTTTACTCCTAATTACTAATATGTTAACTAGTAGACTGTGTTTTCCGATTATGCTTTGATAGAGTAAAGACAAAGACTTCAGCTAAATATGGACTCCAGGCGCAGCCCCGACTGGTGGACATCATTGCTGCCGTTCCGCCACAATATCGCCGTGCTCTGGTGCCCAAACTGAAGGCCAAACCGATCCGCACCGCCAGTGGGGTACGTGACGGTGCCGATCTGGCTCAAGTTGAAATTTGCAGTTGTCAAAAGAGACTAGAAGCTTAAACAAGTCTGTTGTGTTCAATTAGTTGTGCTGTTATGACGGAAAATGCTTCTGTGTGTTTTGAAGATCGCAGTCGTGGCTGTGATGTGTAAACCACATCGATGTCCTCACATCAGCTTTACAGGCAACATCTGTGTGTAAGTGTTCAGTTGCGTGGTTGGATGTTTCGGCCAGAGAATGTGTGTTTTAACATATCTGGGATCATCTTCTCTGGCAGCTATTGTCCAGGAGGTCCAGACTCAGACTTTGAGTACTCCACACAGTCTTACACTGGCTATGAGGTGAGGTACTCTAGGTCTAAAGTTTAGCAAACAACTGTTTGGCTCTTAAGTTTTTTCATTTTTTCTGCTTTGTCTGTATTTCTGTAAATGTTTAGCCGACCTCCATGAGGGCTATCCGAGCACGTTACGACCCCTATCTTCAGACGCGACATCGGGTGGAGCAGGTCTGTGTTATCTCCTGATGTAAAGTCAGAATGAATCTGTAGCTGTTCCAGTCTATATGTATCTTACTGTTATAGCTTTTTCATTTCATCTTATTTTGGCAAAGTGCTGATTGCCATTTCTAAATTAGCAGCTGTTAATTTTGCCAGGTTAGCATCTGATAATCTAGTGTTTTTCGTGTTTAATGCAGTTGAGCAGCTTTGGTCACAGTGTGGACAAGGTGGAGTTTCATTGTGATGGGATGGCACCTTCATGTCCCTGCCAGAGGACTACAGAGACTACTTCATCAGAAACCTGCACGATGCATTATCAGGACACACCTCCAACAATGTGCCGAGGCCGTCAGGTACTTGATGGCAGAGCAATCATATTGTTCCTATATTTACATTCTAAGCCTCATTCTTTAACTTTTAAAATGTATTTCTTGACACTCAAATACACTCTTGTTATTTAGTAAATATGGAAAAGAGTAATGGCCAGTGATAAAGATAATATTTGATTTTGTGAATTTTCTTTCTGGCCTTCAGCAAAAATGCAACACAACAAGCCCCATGGGGACACTAACTAATATTGGTGTTTCTGTAAATACAGGTGTTGTGGCCCAAGTAGTGTTAAGTTACTGAGATAAATAGTGATATTTGCCTTTTCAGAATGTAGCAAATTAATGTTTTAAGCTGAATAGAATCACATTTTTTGCTCTTGATTAAATTACACACTTATTCTAAATCTAATATTTATCTTCAATATGAAAGTTTGAGTGAAATAATGAGTGTTTTATTTCTCCACTAGGTGGAGCTATTATGCTATTTATTATCCACTCATTACCCTTATTTTAGTTCTTCTGGAGCTGTTTTTCACTTATATTGTTGTTTTCACTTATTATCTTTTTTTTTTCTGATGATGCCAAAACTAATAATTGAGGTAATTTAGATTAATCTGAGACTGGGAATAATCTGGAAGTGACTACTGGGATTAAGTCTGAAGGGTTCACTTAGCAATGCACCATGGGCCTTAATGTCATCAGATCAACTATGGTTTGTATTTTTCCACATTAAATTTCTAGAATACCTGAAAACTAATCTTGCTTTCTACATGACAACCACACTATTGTTTGCCTAATTGATTTAGTTGGTATTTTCTACTTCTAATATTTACCATATTAGCCCTTCTGATTGCCCTCGGGGGCTAAACCTGGTTGTCTTCTTCCTGCACCACAGGCTGTATTGTGTCTCTTCTTTTTGCATCTTTTCCACTGTGACTGCTGCCACAACCCGTCAGCCACCCTGCAGATATTGAGATATTGTGTGTTTACAGTCCCACATTTATTCTGTACTACTCCCGTCGCGTCACCCAAACCTGAAATTGGCTCATCCGTGCATGCAAGATATTGAGGAGAGGCTTGTTGGAGGGAAGGGCTGTGGCACAGATGCTTTGAGCAGCGAAAGCATCTTTATAGAGTTGCGGTTTGCTTGTTTGACAGCACAGGCTCTTAATTCCCTAAAGTCTGATAAGACTAGAGTGTCAAAATGTGGCTTTCTCTGCTATCAGCCATGCCTGCTCAGACGTTGCGACTGGAAAATTGCTGCTGCTGCTCAGGTTTGTGGAGACGGAGATACTTGGTGTGATTGTTAATGGCTCTTTTCTCAGCATCTGGTCATCTACGTCTTGTCTTTGTATGGTCTGCCTCCGGTAAAAGGCTCGCCTTCCTGATGCACACGTCTCTGTTTGCGTGCACGCTCAACCTGATCGTGATCATGACCTCAGCAGCGAGGCGCCTCCAGATAATAGACCTTTTTATTGATTCATCTCATACTATCTGATCATTCTTTCTGGAGCATAAACTTGTGTAATTGTTGTAAATCAGCCAGCAGACTGTAAAAGATGGACATTTATTGCCAGCAGATGCGGAATCACAAGATGTATTAGCTGGTACGACGGTAGTCGGCAGTCCAGTTGGAGCAGTTGGAGTGGAGAAAATGATGGCTGGCAGGCGTGTCAGAAGGAGGCGTCTCTGCCTGCTCACTTGGGTTCATTTTCTTTTCTTTCAGCAGTGATTAAAGTCAAGTTATATAAAACCGAAGATCAGTCGTATGTTTTCATTTAAGAAAACAATCATTCGCCTGGCTGCTGCTTTTAGCATCTCGAGTTGGCGGACGTAGGCTGCTCGATGTGTGGACTCGTGGACTTTAGGTTCCTTATTATTTCTCTGGGCTTAAGAAGAACATTATTAGTTGAAAAGTCATTGCTGCAAGTGTTGGATAGATTTTCACTGCTGTTTTGCCTCCCAGGTCATTTGGTGGGCATAAATCAATTGATTAAAGCCCGCAGTTAAGGTCAGAAGCATTAACCCTTCCTCTAAAAATGGAAATGATACTTTCCCAAATTTGGTCAGCACCAGAAGTTTGGAAAACAGTTGCTGGAAGGAGGAAAGTAAGAAAACGATGAGAACGTGTCGTCCACCGACAGGTTGCTGCTTTTGAGCTCATTCCTATAAGCGGCTAGTTTGTGAGCCGCGGTGTCCCGACGGTGAATTTCCCCCACAGATGCTCCAAATGTGGCTGAACCAGCTGAATTCACCCTCACCGAGATTCTTTTTGACACTTTTGGCTGAGCTGCCTTTATTTTGGCAGGCAGAGGCACTTCCGATGACGTCCACGGTCACCTCTGTAACCCATTTTCGATGAATTCAAGGAGGATATAATGGTGTTGGCATCCGTTTGTTGTTGGTTCATTAAGAAAGTAACGACATAACCCAGACAGATCTAAATACTGAGAAACACAGCATCGCATGGATCATTTGCGACACTGGGATATCAGATAATGATGCCGACTTTTGAAGGTCAGCTAAAATTACAACAACCGCTGACAGAATTAATGATATCAACACATCTTGTAAGAAAGCTTCAGCCTCACTCAAGGTCAAACTCAAAGTTTGTCACTAAGTTCATGGTGATGGCCTCCACTGTGACAGGATGTCAGAGCAGCACTGGGACGGCGCCTACCTCCGTCTATCATTTGATCTGGGATCGTACTCGGCACCTGAACCACAGGCTCCACCTTTTTCTGTCTTTGTCCTCTTTGCAGCGATAAACACATCCACGATCAAGTAGTGTCATGTTCTGGGCCTCCGATTGACCCAATCATAAAAGTGTTTAGCGTGACCCGAAATAAATGCCATTAATGTTTCCTTCGATATTTCCGTCCGTTCCAAACGTTTTCCCCCTCCGTCATCTGTTTCCTGGAGTGCAGTAACGTGTCCCTAATGTGAGGTAGTGTTAACTGTCTGGATAATGAGCCGTGCAAACTTGCAGCACGCAATTGATGTTGCTAAATGACCCAGTATAAGAGCACTCCAACATAGTCCAATAAGTAGTCCAATTACAACCCCCCACCAAAAAAGCCAAGGTCCATTATATCAAAGCAACAGTTTTGAGATGTGATGTGAGCAGATTTAAAAATGAACAGTGGTGACGAGGCGCCTCCCTGCTGCAGGTACTCGTAGCGCAGTAACAACCAAGGTGTGTGGGCATCACCATCGAGACGCGGCCCGACTACTGCCTGAAGAGGCACCTCACGACATGTTGGGCTACGGCTGCCCGGCTGGAGATAGGAGTCCAGAGCGTGTATGAGAACGTTGGCCCGCGACACACAAACAGTGTCAGCAACCGAATCAGTCGGAATCGGTCCCACAATGCTGTTTTTAAAACCACTGACATAAAAACGTCGATGCATACTTGCTATTTTCCCATGAAGCAAGAGGTTCCTCCTGGCACCAGCCGTGCTGCTGTTGTTATTGGTGTTCTTTCGTGCCTTGAGGCCTTTGTGCTGATATTTGTCTTGCAGGGGCCACACGGTGCGAGCTGTGTGTGAGTCTTTCACCTCTCAAAGGACGCTGGCTTCAAAGTGGTTGCTCACATGATGCCGGATCTACCTAACGTGGGCATGAGAGGGACATAGAGCAGTTTATCGTAAGTGCTTCCAACATTATTACTCTTATGGAGAATTTTCCTCTCCGGTATTGCTCCGGGCTTTGGGGCCGCGCTCTCTGCGAGATGACGCTCAGCAGTATTTTCAAGGGTAATTTAGATTTAAAATGATGCATCATAATATGATGATACAATTAGACCAAATATGCACTTCAGTGTCATTTCAATTGGAGAGGACACAGAAGGCGGTTCTGGGAGAGTAATTACCTGCTGGAGAGATGTCTGATCGTGTGAGACAGAACGTTGTTGATCTCAGAGAGGACGCCACGTCATCAATGGGAGCAACAAAACCCTACAGAGCTGAATGATCAGTTGATCTCCGGTGGGAAGAACGGCCTAAAAAAAGGGTTGTTTTCTGCCAAAACGGAGTGACCTTCCATGAAATCAGACATCTGACCTTTGACCTGGTGACAGTTGAGGCTTTGGTGGATGGAGAGGTGGGCTGTTAACACTTGGCCTCTTTAACCTGTGGAGCGCACTCCGTCACGTGCGTTAGAACATCTCCTCAGGCTTTCTACCACAGTGGTCCTAATACAAAGATCAGGTCTAGAGGACGGCACTCCGCCTTCAAGTACAGAAATGTTTACATTGATCTGGGACTCTTAATTGCCACGTAGGTGTAAGCGTATGTGGGTGTCATTGCCGTGAAGGGGGCGGGGGTGTTAAGTCTGACTGTCCAGGGGTGCAGCGCTGGGTCGACTCCTTAGAGTGAGCGAAATAACCGTTGGTAAATGGCAGAAGTTGGCTGCCAATCACAGTGATATTTGTTGGAATGATTAGAATTAGGGGGGGGGGGTGGGGTTGGGAGAGAATTTAAAAAATGGAGTTAGGTAAGCTGAGTCAACATGGATCCAGACCTCAAGCAAAGTTAGGCGGTAAGTTGAATGTGAACTTGTTGTTTGTGACATCAGCAATCAGGGCTTCTGTAGTCTCAGCATCAGGTGCGTCATGGCGCCTCACCTCGGGGGGACAGTGTAACCTTCCACGTGTGGGTCCTGAAATAGAAGGGCTGCGCCAGACAGAACCTCCGTCCAGCTGTGTTTTGACTCGATAGTCTCCCTGTCAGATGTCTGTCAGCAGCGGCTCGCCTCAGTCTCCTGATTGGAGCCCGTCCTGACTGTAGGATGTAACGAGCCCCCGCTCTCACGCTCGTTCGCGTTAGTTTCACATTAATAAAACAAGAATCAGAGACGCCGAAAAAACACATGAGGCAAATGAACCGATGAAAGTAATGAGCGCTTATTAAAATGTACGTCACAGGCTCTAAAATCTTGGTACAGCTTCTCTTTTCCTTCTCATTTGAGGTTCCGTTAGAATGAAGCTGTCTCCAGAGGTAGGAAAGTTCAGGAGCCTTGATTTCCCTCTATAGTGGGAACCAAAATAAAGCCTTCCATTCTGCTCAATGGGCTGATGGAGGAGAAGCCAAGTGTTTGAGCCCCACAGAACCACACAAGCTCCCCAAACGAGGAGCATTTCTGCTGGATGGAGACCGTGAGGAAGCAACATGAGGGGTTACTCCACCACCTCTGGGTGCCCGACCAGCTGAAACAGTCCACTTTTTGCCAGAACGTCTTGTGTTCATCTGGGAACCATCAGCCCATTAGTGCCAAATGCAGAGTTAGTCCTGCAATCATTGAATCTGTCTTGACCACGTGTGTCACGGTGTTTCCTTCAGTAACGTAGCAGCTTTTCCTGTGGTGATTATTCACGTTGTCGTGGCTGGCAGCTCGCACCACACACCAGTTGTTAGCGTAGCAGCAGTAGCGCTACCTTAGGTATCTGGGAGAATCTTTGGTTAAACTATATACCGGTAATAGTGAATTTTGTTGCATTAAGTCCAGCAGGCCGAGCCCAGAACCTTCTATATTCATAGCTGCCACCATCACATGGGCTTCAAGTCCAATCTAGGGGAGAGCGGTGTGTTTACGGAGCTATCTCCTGCTGAAGGAATCTCTGGTGATAATGTGCAGGGCGCAGTTAGAGATCCCCTCTGCTGATTTCAGGCTTGTCTCCTTCTCCCTAGCTAATTTGTGACTCTTGTCTCGTGGTTTTTCCTTTGTCTTAAACTTCTTCTTTTGCTCCACCTGCGATTTCTTCTTTAAATTCTCCCCTCGACTCGTCTGCCTCTGCCTCTTTTATCAGCCCGGCTCTATCTGATAATTCGGCTTGTGTCATGGCTCCTCATCACATCTAATCTCCCAGGCCACACTTGGGTTGAGCCTGGGGAAAATAGCTTCATGGTTGCGATGTTACTCATATAAAGCTTGAAAAGTTTTCACACTTGACAAACCATTCTTTACATTTTTTTGTTCCCCTGCTTAAGTTAAATGTAAATACTTTTCTCCATAATTAATGAGGCCAAATCTTGCCATATTACATTCTTATCTTTCTTTCTGAGCATTTAAAGAGTAAATCCAGCGGGTGTCTACGCTGGCAACCATGATGTCACCATGATGCAGCGCAGGAATGAACAACCGTCTCGGTATAAACTGGTCTCCAGCACCCTGCTTTGATCAACTAGAGGAATCTCCAGATTTTCCAGCGTATCAAAGCCTCCTGATGCCTGAGTTCGAGGTCCCGGTCGGCCGGTGAGGGACAGAGCGCCGCGTTGCTGCAGAGGGAGGCAGCAGAGCTGTTGCATCCTCCTCCTCCTCCTCCTCCTCCCTGTACTGATAATGAAATTCGATTACAACTTCCTCCCAGATCCTCTCCCACTTATCTCTGTTGTACAGATGTGCTCTGTCCCCTGGGGGGAGCGCACTTTCTGAGTTTCTCTCCACTGACTAGCAAACTCTGATCGCGTATATGATGTTGCAGGTGCGGACTACAGCTCCTCCATTGCGGCTGTAAAGCTGCTTTCGGTTTAGTTTTGAGCAACGTGGGATGATTATGAGCCGTGACGAGGAAGATTGCGAGAGCCCGATAATGCGCTCTATTTTGGAAAATGTGTGTTTCACGGTTTTGAGGATGCTAGGCGGTGCAGGGCCTGGGGTGACGTCGGGAGGGGAGGGGGGCGCCTGGAAATCACACCGATGTGCTCCACCGCTCTAAAACAGAACCCCAAAATGTTTCCTGCAATTGAATAACAGAGCACTTTTGCTCTGGCTGCTTGGTATGGGTGCCGTGCTCTCGGAGTGGATGCGCCGCTTTCACAAATGGACCCCGACGCGTCGTCGTAATGCCCAGTGATCACGGAGAGGAAGGCCAAATCAAATCTGTCACCCTTTCCTCGCCAGTGCTTCTTTTATCTCTTCTCCCTTTAGGAATGTTTGCTGTCTGCCACTATAGTCAATTCAGCCCCGGTCTGCAGCACAAGCTAGGTTCCGGCGGAAGAACGTCCATGGAAAAGATAAAAAGGATTTTCAGCTCACAGAAAACCAATATTTCATTAGAAAGAGCAGGAAGGCATCCTTCTACCAGCTTCCCCAGCGCGTGCTGAGGCCGAATCAAAGTTCCATTAAAGTCTTTACACCTTTCGGGCTTCAGACTGATAATTAAAAGAGCAGAATCAGTGTAGATACGACTGATCCACACTTTATCTTCTTGTCGCGCTGCTCCCGCAGCCTCTCCTTCAATCCTTCAATCTTAAAGGACATTCTGCAGCATAACAATGAAGAGGCTGATGGACTGGAAAATCTCACCAGTGACTCGGATGAAGCTCTATAATTAGTCATAAATTCCCCATTTACAACATTTGATACGCCTGCGTGTCAGATTTGTCCCAACATTTTGATATTTCACACAGCGCCTTGACAGGTTTTTTATGAACCAAATGTCTGTCTAAACAACGCTTGGCCCACTTTTAATAACCTCCGGCACGGATCTGCGTCTCCTGCAGGAGTTTTTCGAGAATCCGGCGTTCAGGCCGGATGGGCTGAAGCTGTACCCAACGCTGGTGATCCGAGGCACGGGTCTGTACGAGCTGTGGAAGACCGGCCGCTACAAAAGCTACACGCCCAGCGATCTCGTGGACCTGGTGGCCAGAATTCTGGCGCTGGTGCCACCCTGGACGCGCGTCTACAGAGTGCAGAGGTGAGGCGTCAAGAGGAGTCCAGTACGCTATTTCCTCCATGATTGGTTTGATTTATGAACACGTCAATATGAGCACAAAGGTTGAATATTCTTGGATGGACGGGCGTCCGAAATGTGTCAGATTCTTGTCCAGAACATAAATTTAATGTGGGGAATCTCCACCATGCTGGTTCACAATTTGATGGTTTCATCCAGACTAGCTTTGCCACTTCCTGTTCTTAAAGGATCCTAAAATAATGACTAAAACGTTACGCTGTCAACGTAAGCAGCTGGTGTTCAGCATGGCTTCAGATTCCTTTTTAAAGCTCTGTAATCCATGGTCCATCAGGGACATCCCCATGCCACTTGTGAGCTCGGGGGTGGAGCACGGAAACCTGAGAGAGTTGGCGCTGGCGCGAATGAAGGACATGGGCACCGAGGTAAGACTTTAACAGCTCTGCTACTGTACAGGACTGCACAGAAACGCTGGCTTCCGTCAAAGCCAGAGCCATAAAACGGGCCTGGATGGGTAATTTGCACGTGTAAATCAGAATAAAACAATATGCTCAGGACGTGGGAGCGCAAATTTAAGGCGCCCTCCCTTCTGCATCTGCTAATTTTCTGAAAAAAGTCAATGGAGCAGAGCTCAGTCAGCATGATGATGATGGTGGTGGTGATGATGACCTGGTGCCAAGTTTCATCAAAAAGGGCCTGAGGATTTAGAGGCTCATCCCAAGTGTTCATCAGAAAACACCTATGGGGTAAAACGCCTCCAGTTCACGTCTGTTGTGCACAAGATAGGTTTTATTGACCATCATGCTGAAATAACGGCGCAGTCAAATCAGTGATTATGTCCCCCCCCAAACCCTGAAAATGTTCCCCCTTTTCTCACATTGTCTCCAACAGGCAGCATTCACCATGGCAACTTCTCCCTTTCAGAGCGACACCACATTATCGCAGCAGCACGCTTAAAGTTTGGAATGACTTTTAAGGATTTTCCAGCCTTGTTTAACCCACAGGGCAGTTTTTTAAACCGTTGTTTCCTTCTTTTGCTTCCGTCATTTCGGACTCCTCATTGTCCCACTAACGTAGTGACAGATATAGTTTGTTTTACGACTAAACATTCGGGGATTTACTGCATAATGACTCCCGCTGCATGTCTTTAATCCCGCTGTTGCCGGACTGAATGACGTGAACGTGTCTGCAGTGTCGAGACGTCAGGACCCGAGAAGTCGGGATTCAGGAAATCCACCACAAAGTCCGGCCGTACCAGGTAATGAGCGAAAAAGGAAAGAGCTTCTCATCGCCTCAGCGTACTGATACTTGAGGATGTGTTCAGGTGGAGCTGATACGGAGGGACTACGTGGCCAACGGCGGCTGGGAGACCTTCCTCTCCTACGAGGACCCCGAGCAGGACATCCTGATCGGCCTGCTGCGTCTGCGCCGCTGCTCGCCTCAGTCTTTCCGTCCAGAGCTGAAAGGGGGCGTGTCTATCGTGCGAGAGCTCCACGTTTACGGGAGCGTCGTCCCCGTCAGCAGTCGAGACCCCAGCAAATTCCAGCACCAGGTAGTTCTAACCCGCTCATCCCAAACTGGATCAAGTCTCCTCTCAGGAAGATGAAGATGACGCTAAGATGAAGCACAGTGCAGCTAAAGTAGCCTAATGTCAGTTAATAACACCCAATTCCTTGGCCATTTCCAGGGTTTTGGAATGATGCTGATGGAGGAGGCGGAGAGGATCGCCAGGGACGAACACGGATCCAACAGACTGGCTGTAATCTCAGGTGAGCCCACCTCATGATACATCAGACTCCAGCAACCGGAGACGCAGGTGACACCTCTGCAGCTTAATACTTCCAACATTCCCATTTCAAATTTATCCCCACTTTCTGGAAGGACTCGGCTCCATCGTCCTACTTGGTGGTGAGTTACGGTCACAGCGAGACAGCATTTTGGAGACCGTCATAATGGATTTAAAGTCAAACCGTCGTGATGCGCCCGAAATGTACAATATCAGCTTTCATGCACAGGATTAAACCAATTATGACCACTTTCACACCGTTTGGACAGGGTCAGGAGTCAAGGAAAGTGGTTTGAGTCCAGATTGAGCAGAAAAAGTCTTTAGAGTTCATGTGATGCTGCTCATTGAGACGTTTAAGTTAAGTGAGCAAATTGGGTTATAAAGCAGTTTCAGACAGCAGCAAAACTAAAGTGGAGAGCTCAGAAGATGGCTAACGTGGATGAGCACAGAATTCCCAAGTGAAGAAGACTCAGAAGGAGAAAGACGTCAGACTCTAGATAAATGTTATGTTCCTTCATCTCCTCCTTTAGTCTTTTAGTTGCTGATCACCGAGTGGCGGAACTTTGCATGACGCTGTGGTTTATTTCTCTGATCAGGTGTAGGAACACGCAACTACTACAGGAAGATGGGTTATGAGCTGGAGGGCCCCTATATGGTGAAGCACCTGTGTGAACCTGGAACAGACTGAACCTGGACTGAACCTAACTCGGTGGCTGTGTTCACACGGCAACCATCCCTTTATCAGCTCAAGTTTCTGCCCCACATTTAGGAAAACTCCAATTATCAGAGGACATCAAGTTGTTTTTATTCCTTGGTTTTATCTGATGTAAAGCAGCTGATTTAAGATAAAGAAATGTTGCGAGAGGGTTTAAAGAATAAAGTTCTTTCATACGAGATTTGCACATTTTCCATGACTCCAATGACTTTGAAACTTTTCACAGTTCAGTTCCACTTGTGCCTCTGAGGTACCGTCTTCTAAGGTGGGTCCTCATTCTGCAGAACAGGCAGCTACAGACGCAGAGCTGCTCAGCTCTTTCCCTGTGTCTAAGTGCTCCATCTTTTGCTTCTTCTTTTATTTGATATAAATAATTTTTATGTGCGCTTGTGGGATGAGAAACGCCTTGAGCAGCACGCTACCATTTAATCATGTTTATGTTGTGGCTAAACAGAGCCCATTACCAGCGAAGCTGTTCATTACTGCTTGGCAGAGGAAGAATGGAGAGTGGAGAGCTTCCTCGGCCGGGCAGCTGTTGTGTAATTGCTCGATTTTAATTTATAGGCCAGGAAATTGAATATTAAGAATTACATAAAATCAGCAATTTTAAAAGCCTCTCCGTAAATCCTGTTTGTTTTGCGGCGTGCCTGCGGCTAAATTCTAGACGGTGAACACAGCTTTTCCTCCAAGATCGCTCAATAATTCAATGAGAGGAGAGCCAAAAAGGTTTAAGCCCCCACAGAAAGGGCACCTTGGAGACCAACGCTTGATTGCCCTCTCATTATTTGACTGACTCATTTCAGGCTTCCGGTCCCAATTCCATCTGTCATGTGACGACACAACACGGCCCAGAGCTACTGGAAATGATTCCTCGTTTAAAATAGAAGTCAATAAAGTGCAAAAGGCCAGAACACGCGTCCCATATAGACTGGAGATGGGTGGTGGAACGAACGGCTCTGCGTCATTTCCTGGACGTGCTCACCGTGTCGTGATCCGACGCCCCGCAGGCTGAGCTGGGCCGTGCTGCAGGAGGAGGAGGAGGAGGAGGTGCAGCCCCTCTCCGCTCCTGCCGAGGCGGCGAGTTCCCAAGAGCGGCCACAGCTTTGCTGTTGCATCGCTCATGAATGAAGACGACGGTCAGCTTTTAGCTTCACACCGTCTCCAAAAATCTTCACGTTTAACATCCATTACCAGGTGTGAGGACGCCCCCACCCGTGGCATCACTTCCTGTAAATGCTCCTGAAGTCAGAGGGGTCAGAGGTGAGTACGACTGTCTGCCCGGTCGAGCACGATGAGTCTGCGGCACCGGTAACGGTTACAGCGCCAGCACAGAGGTTCGGTGAGTCTGACCAGCTAACTTCTCTACTGACATCAGAAAAAACAAAAGTGCAGCACAAAACGTATTAAAGTTTTATTTTAATTAATAAAAGACAGTTCACATGGACAGTTTCTGCACGGCCAGCTTATATACTCTCAATGACTGATGGCCAGTAATAAACCCGGATGTGATCTGGAATGTGCGTAACCTCTGGATTTAATTTCCTGCTAAAAAAACCACTATATTTAAAAATTATTTATATCAATTGATTGTTAGTGTGTGTTGGGCTTCACCATGTCGAGCCCTCACAGCACGGCTGCAGCTTATATCCAATGATATCCCATGAAAATGTTTCTCTTAGAAGTAGTAAAAGCCGTGGAAAATGTGAAAAAGATCAAATTCCATCCCGTTGTAGGATGAAATGTCAACGGATTTCAGTGGTTTCATCAAGATTTCTTTACAATTCCACAACTCGGGAGGAAGCCAAGTGCAATTTGGTCATTAAAATGTTTTTCCACAGATCCTCGCTAAATAAAGAAAGCTGAGAACCCCACGAGAACATCTGATAGATGCTGTGAAAGATGAAAAGAGAAAGAAGAAACACTGCGAGTTCGGACGAAATGAATTCCAAGCTGCGTGTTTTGGCTGGAGATCGATGTGGAAAAGCAGCCGAGATCTTGTGGAGCCAAAGACGACTGCAGCAGCACATTTATACACAATAAAATCCAGTCTTTTGTGTCAAGCGTTGAAAGCGTCACCCCAGCATGGCGCCCACATCAAACCCGGCGTGGCGAGGTCCCACCAGAGCTCTGAATAAGCCTCTCTTCCCTTGGTGACTGCAGCTTGTTTGTGTGACAAAAATAGCACCCGAAATTCAAAATGATCCGCGCAGCGGCAGTAAAGTGGCTGTAGCTTATGGGCTGTAGGCGTGCTGCCGCCGGGGGGCCGTGGTCAATGCCTCCGACGTTGGGGCCAAACGCTTCCTGCCATTACGGCATCGTCAGCTCGCTTCCTATCAGTGGGAGTCCTCTTCAAGAGCGCAGCTCACTCTGGCCTCCAGCTGCGTGGCTGTGGGCCTGGCGTCCGGGTCCGCTGCGAGCATGTCTAAAAGCAGGGTGCACGTGGCCGGACCGGGAGGGGGTGGCAGCGGGGGCGCCCTCCTAAACTTGATAGGGATGCTCAGCTGCAGCTCCGCATTCTCCCACAGGGCTTCTCCCAGGGGCACCAGCCTGCCGGAGCGCCCCTTCCACACGTAGGCACCTAGACGGGGAAGAGCGGAGCACATTGTGGAGTTATGCTGCAGCAGGGTCCAGATCCACGGCAACCAGAGCGGGACAGCGCCGCAGCGCCACGGAGATTGCGTCTGCCTGCCGTCGACAATTTACTGGGGGACAATTTGCCAGTAATTGCCCACAGAGACAAAATGCCCCGAGGACTACAATCGTGCGGAGGGTTTTCTGCGAGCAAGCGAGCTGCTCAGATGCAGAATAAGTGGTTATTAAACAGCGACAGAATTACAATCGAGCCAGAATAAATGAGAAACATCAGAGCACGGGAGGCTGAGGAGCAGCCCTGCCGATAAAACGTCTGACACCAAGCAAATGTTAATCAAGGCCGTAATTCCGTGTGGCATTTTAGGACGGCTGAAGAAACTTTCAATTCTCACACCCCCTCAGATCACACGTGCTCTCTGGCCGTGACCTTTAGCTTTACAAGCTTTCTTGAAGCACTTTTCTTCATCTTGAATCCAAAGTGGAACGACTGACGAGCGTTCGTGAGCTCGGCCAGCACCGTTTGGGCTGGACACCCAAGCCGAAAGGTTTCACCCCCCCCCCGGAGGACCGCCCTGAATGTGCACACATCCTGTGCTAGGCTTCATGAAGCTCAGGCTGTCTGCTCCCCTGGAGTTCATAGAATAGAAAGTCAAATAATGGAGCCTTTTATCTGCCGGAGGAGCCTCCAGCTGTCTCTGACCGTTTGTTTTCTGACAAAGACCACTGTGATCAGGCTGCTAAAATCCATTTAGATTCTATTCCTCAGATTAGCCACAACCCTCTGTGATTGGAACTTTAGCACTGCGGCTAAACCAGATGCTCAGACCTAAAGTTGGGAATAATGTTGTGTATCAGGCAGCCTTCAGAAGGCTCAGACCACATTCACACCTCGTTTTCCAGTGACCGTTCATCAGAAGGAAAGATCTTCAGAGTGGCGCGTAGAAACGTGCACCAAGTAGCGAAAGCTGCTTAGATTAGCAGAAACAGTGCTAGTATAATCAGCAAGCACATCCCATAATCTTTCATCTCATTGCCATTTAGAGGCGTGCTAGCAGGGTTAATAAATAGATGATGTATGGAATGTGACGTTTTTAATATGAGCCGGTTAATCAAGTCACACTGGGTGCACAATGATGTGTCCCCACGTGTCCACACACGCAGCCTTTCAATGGGCAGGACAGCGTGTCCTCTCACGTCTCCCCGCCGCTAAAGAATACAGCTGAATACTCCTGGTGGGGCGGCAGCTTCACTTCGGTTGAGGACTAGATGCACCAGCTGCGTACACCTTCTGTCCTCGGGACACTTACCGAGCTGCTCCTGCGTCGTTCCTTCTTCTACGAACGTGATCCTCTCCAGGACGGCCCAGAACATGGCGCCGAGGGAGAAGATGTCTGCCTGAGCTGTGTAGGTTAGTCCCCCCCACACCTCTGGTGCCATGTAGAAGTCCGAGCCGCAGGTGGAGGAGAAGTGCTGCCTGGTTAGCTCCCCTTCAGACACACCTGGGCTCATTTTGCTCAGCCCAAAGTCTGCCACCTACAGGGACATTTCAGAACTTCAGCCCCAACTGACCTGAATCACAAACGGAGCTTAAAGTGTCAACGTGGCAAAGGCGTGAAATGAGTTTGACACGTTTCCTGAATAGCTAAAGCACTGAGCTCAGAGGCGTTAGGTGGTCACAGTTTGGAGAACAGGGTGGACGGGATGAAGAAATGTGTCTCAGCAATGGTGAAAAACACGGATGTGTTAGAGGGAAATTCCTCAGTCAGGCCTGGATCCCCCCCGCTACAAATTTATCTTGCATTTATCTGGGCAGGCAAATCAACTCCAGAATTTAGGAGGCTTTTAAATCCCGTTGCACCACATTTCCTCAGCAGTGTGCATGAACAAGTACGTCCCTTGATGTGTAGATATCGAATATGATTCAACTAAATCTATACTACTATAACAGGCAAAGGATTGAAGAAATAAAATCAGTAACCAAATCATTACAGACTTAATAGTGCTCTCTCTGTCTCTCTCTCACACACACATACACACACCTCTGTAGCTGTGTAATCATCCCTGATCGTCCTACCTTAACAACGGGGCCTTTGGATGTCACACAGACCAGGACGTTATCTGGTTTCAGGTCCCGGTGGGTGATACCCAGACTGTGCAAGAAGGCCACGGCGCTGCAGAGCTGTCGGACGACAGCGTGGTTATTCTGGTTGTCTGGCAGCCTGGAGAGCAGGAAGTGATTCAAGTCGCCCCCGTCGCAGTACTCCATCACAACCCACAGGGCTACGCAGTACAGCGGTGCTGGAGGATCCTCGTGCCGCTGCATTGATCTCTTCCTGCCTCTGTTCTGAGGCCTTTTGGGAGTAGAAACATCAGGCCAGTTGGGATCCACCTTGTCTTGCAGTTTAGCCCCAGTCTGAATGGTGTTGGTCCTGTCCTGAAGGCCAGAGACAGAGGTGGACCGCCTCCGGACGCAAGACTGCGAGTGATTCCTCTGATGTGGTGGAGATGCCTTGGCAACACTGCCCTTCAGAACACTCTCCACCAGTTGTCCAGGCAGTTTCCCTGCTGTCAGAGGCTTCAACGTCCTGGGCCCCGTCTGCAGGAGGCAGCTATGGAGTGCAATGACATTGACGTGGTTCTTAGCGGTAGCTCTCATGGCCCAGATCTCCTGCAGGTACAGCTCAATACACTCGGGCTTACTGCAGGGAAGCCGCTTAATTGCCACTTTTGTCCCGTTTTGGCAATATAGCCTTCAAAAACCACACCATAGCTGCCTCGCCCGACCTCCTTCTCCAGCGTGTACAGCTCCTCCATCTCTCAGAAGCGCAGGAACCCGGTAGCAGCCCTGAGGACGAGGAAAACAGCAGTTCCTGGATTAATTAGCGCCAATTACAAAGTGCGGTATTTATTATTGCATCATTTTCTCTGTGTGGTGAGAACACATCCTTACGGCATCCAACTTTTACTTCAAAACCGTGGAAATTGGTGCGAAAGTTCGGCCATCGTCTTAAAAACTGACTGAACGGGGGGAAAGTCAGCAGCAAATGTGAAATGTGAGCAGGAAATATCTAAGCCTCGTTTATTAAAGCCGAGCCCCACGAGAGCCTTCTATCCACCTTAATGTCCCCATGTGGTGAATTCATCACGGCGCAAAGCAGCTTTAAAAAGAAAGGTCCGTTTCGAGGCCATCTCTCTTGGGCCGACATACCTGTAACAGCTTCAGATTTCCAACGTCACCGAGCGAACAATGTTCAGCTTTTCTGTATACAAACAGACCGCAATAACAACAAACACGTCCGGCAAAACCGCTGACTTCCGCATTGGAGATTGGAAACGTCCCGCGCGACGTCTACGTGCGTTCTGATTGGCTGCAGCATTTCAGGCGCGTAGCCTGATTGGTCCAGAGCACAGCCAATAGTGTTCCTTCATAATTCGAACTCAGGGCAAAGGTTGCGAGTCTCTGGAAGAGGTCGATATATGAAGTCGAATAAGACTCGTTAAATTTAATGCGTTTTATGATTCATTAAATCAACAAAAACTGCCTTTTTGCCATGGTTTGTTTATTAGTCACACATATTGGTCGAGTGTGTAGGATTTATAAAAATACAGAATAAATGAATGAATATATATATATATATATATACACACACACATATATATAGAGAGATATACATCTCTCTCTATATATATAGATATATATACACATATATATATACACACACACGCGCACACACAGAGTTGATAGAAATATTTAATGGGTGGCCAGTTTACGCACGCAAGCATACACCCAAACACACACAAAAATGACAAATGACAGTGCGGGTGTCCGTTTGCTCTCAGATAATATAATAGGAATCAGAGTGATTTGCTGCCCAGGAGCACACTGAGAGGGAGAAAGGCAGTATTCAAATGTGTGTGCTGGTGCGGTGTTTGCATGTGTGCCCTTATATGATCCATAGATCTTTATCAGCGAGGCCAAAACCTGAATGCAACTCATTACTGGAAGGAGATGGAGCTAGTCACACTCCACTTATTTTTATCTTGAACCAAATGCCCTCTGGTCTATTATCATATCTCATTTGCCTTGACAGATATCTTCGTGCAGACATTGGGCAGAGTATTTGAGGGCGTTCCGAATTTACTGTTCAAGTGAAAAAAACAGAATTGAATTGTTCCCACCAAATTCAATAAAACATCCCAGGAGCTCCAAAACAGTGTTAATGATTCAAATAAGAATTATAGGTTTAATCACCTCTGTTTCCGATTAATTATGTTTCTGTGGGGGCTTTGCTTGCTAATTATGGAGTCCACCAGCAGGAGGGACAACAGTAATTATTTCCCCTGATTGAGGTCAACCCCTTGTATTTAATCCAGAGGAATATCCCTCTTCAAACACAGAGTAGTCATCAGTAAACACTCCGCACTCAATTCCACAAGAGTCTCTCCTCCGAGGGCATCTTTCTCAGAGGACTACAGCGTTCATAATACATTACATGTCATACAACACACAATTTTGACTTGCTACAGAGCGCCATTATTCCCACTGAACCTTTGGGCCGGAGCGAGTGCCATTGTTTAGCGTTGTGGCGACTGAAAGGCCAGGCTGCCATAAACCCTGACAGAACCCAGCCTTCCTTTCTCTATGAGTTCCACATGACTGGGTTTAACTGTGGAGAGGCCTAGTGATACACCTCTAGAGAGGATACAGGTAAGAGAAGAAAGAAGAGCGGATATGAGGCGCTCTCCCGGGCCTGTTGTGTTAGGGGGCTTTTGGAATGATAGTATTTTTTGGGAATCTCTTAAACTAAAGCATAAGTCAGCATTTCTATGACTTGATCCAAAGAGTGTAGAGTAAAAATGAAATCTGCCAGTGCGCCCCCGTAAACCAGTATGTGATGGTGTCACATTGCTGAGGGTTCACATGGTGGGGCCATGGAGGCTCTGCTGGAACTTGGGCTCAGCTAGCAAGCTTTTCTTCAAAGTTCTGTCTTCTGGCATGTTTTGTCAAAACTGTAAATAAAATATTTGATAGAAAAGACTTGAATGTATAATTTCAATGCACACGATGTAGGTTATTTACACTTCCCTTTTGGGATTATTTTCCTAAAATGGTTGAAAAATGAACCACTAAATTGATAAATGTTGAAGAGAGAGACGCATGTTTCCACTGGTTCTCTGTAAGACTCACTTTATGCCAGACGTCAGACAGGTTCTAGGCCCTGGATTCTTTTTTAGGGTGTCTGATTTATGGCAGAAAGGATGAAAGCAAGCAATTTTTAGAAGTGATAGAGAACACTATTCCATTCTTCAAATGGAACACCAGAAACCATCACAGCAAAGACAAGAAAAACCCACGAATAAAGCTGACAAACTGAGCAGCCTCGACGTGCACCTGCCCTTCACATGCACATGGCCAGCACCCTCCACGGTACTCATCGGCATTAGAAACTACAGAGTGCCCCTAAAACCCCAGACTGCAGCGGGCCAAAGGCAGAAGAGCCCAGAATGACTGAGGTGCTGGCTGACTCAATCAGTGTTCATTTAATTTCATCGCAATAAGCGAACCTTCAGCAGCTATCGTGTTGTGACATGGCTGATTTGAAAACCAATTACATTTTCTAAAGAGGGTATCTTTATGTTTCTAATCCTTGTGTAAAAGAGCTGTCAGAGGAGAGCTCCAGTCTTAGACGGAGGACTATTTTCTGCCACACAAAGAGGTGAGGTTCTATTTGATGGCAGAAAATATCTCGGGTTACCTACAGAAGCATCTGTAGTCGCTAATTCAGCTCAGGTTTTTTTTAAAAAAAAGCATCAAATAACCTGTCATATGTGTGTTGAGGAGAAAATCATTAGTATGTTTACATGGACATAACAGAGGCTTAGATGTGGGAGCAGGATCCTCCCTGTTGGCCAGTGACAGTCGGCTACGTGTGTGTGGACGCAGGACCACCGGTGGATAACAGCCGTATCAATGACAGACAGGCCTCGCCGCGGCCGCTTGTTCTTTGGGCTTATCTCAGCCGCACCGAGGGTCCTGTCTACGCAGCTGATTCATCCATCACCCAGAGCGCTCTCAGGTCCAGAATTCCCGGACCTGCAGGTGCAGCGGAGGGGTAATGGCAATGCTGATTAATAATCCTCATTTTAATTATCATAGTCATGCGCTAACTACATTAGCAGCACCACTCCTGGGACGACAGTGTTAGTCCCTTCTCAGAAAGCTTATTACTCGGCCCGTTATCTGCTCGTCTCAGCACCCTGTAGTTCTCTGGGCCAGTTAGATCCGATTCAGCATTAAAAATGCTTGATTTAAGCCATCCTCTGGATTCTCAGGCGCCACAATCATTGATCACTGACCCCCAACACCAGGCCTGGTGAGCCAAGGTCGCCTTTGCCCGAGCAGAAAACTCTGCTGCTGCAACATGATAATGAAGCAACGATGGAATAAGATTAGATTTATTTTGCTATTTCTTTTCTTTGCTTCCCCATAACTTGTGGTTTGGAGTGGATCTGCCTCTCCAGAACCTCCAGGCTGACTCATATTAACCTTCTTACCGCAGAATAAGAAGGGTTGCTCCCTCCCTCCATTCATTGCCCTTCGTCACAGCAGTCACTCTTTGAGATAACATCTTCTCCCCTTGTGTGCCATCAACACCACAAAAAGAGGCTTGCTTCTTTTCTTTGTCCCAGCACAACAATCTTATTGATCCGCTGCTGTCTAACTAGCTTCTCTAGCAATTATTCGACTTCTGTTTTGGGAGGGAATAATCAGTTTAAAGTATCTCTCTGATCCCTGTGTTGGAAACAAGTTGCCATAAAGTTTGAGGGTTTTATGGACACCTTAGCCATGGGAATTCTGAATCCATTTCATGGTGGATAATGCTTATTTTAGAGCTCCCATTAAGTAGCTGAGTGAAGACGAAACCGGCGGTGTGCGTCGCCTCCTACGTCAGAGGGGGCCACGACTTGTGTGTCGACCACAGGTTTGTGCGTAACAGGACGGGGGAATCCACCCTCTCTCCAACGCGCCTCCGTGACGATGTGAATGGTGATATAGAGAGGAAGGGATGGGAGGGGGGGAGAGAACCGGAGGGTTGAACGGGAGGGAAGGGGTGTGCCATTATAAGAAGCCTCAGAGGAGGCATGCATTCAGTTGTTGAAACCCTTAGCCTCAGGATACCAGCTGAGCCACCCACCAGAGGAAGGACTGCCAGAGAACATCCGTACCACCTGCAGGTAAGGGAGCTCTCCTGTGTGACCTGCACGTGATCTTACCTGTGACTCGTGATTGTGCAGAGAAACGCTAAAGACAAGAGGAAACTCTAAATTTGCACAGGACTTGTTATCTTTAATGCAACCAAAGCAGCTGGTTAGAGTCTGAAGGCGAACTGCTGGTTCAGGGGCGTTCTCTGGCTTTCTGCCTGCTCTGCCTTCTACTGTCATTTTGGCCATGCTCACCTGAGGGAATCTGTTTTTTCCATTACCCTTTGTGTCCCCCGTGGCTGTTACAGCAGCCACCGTCAGCAGTGCCTACGTCTCACTGATTACTACTTAATTAACCAGGCACAAAGTCCAAGATCGAAACGAGAAAACAGGGAGTTACTCGGCTGCACTCAAATGTGGCTCACCTCAACATGTGATTGGTGGGAACTAAGAGAAGATCTGGTTAAATGAATCCATTAATTGTGGATCAATAAAACTTTGATGGGAACTATTTTATCTTGTTGCACTCCACTGCAACTTTTGCCTGCTTAATAGATAGCGCAGCCTTTCACAGCTAATCAAAAACAAGTCAGAGGCAGCTTCAGCCTCCACCACAAAAAGTGCAAGAAAAAAACACATCTGAAGTGAATCCCGTTGCCTCATGCTAAGCTCATAAAATGAGGCTTTCAAAGATGGTGGTAATGAATGTGCATAATCCTGAGCCGTTATCAGCAACAGTGATACTCAGGAAGGGGGAAAGGGGGAGAAAAGGAGGGAGGAATGTGCCGTTCACAGGGAAAAGAATCAGAAATTGTTCACAGGACCCAGTTTTGGAGATGAGCCGTGTTGACTTGCCCAGTAAAGGTGCTATTTACGTTCCATTTATTTACTCTCCTTTTGTGTAAAAAGATGTGGACTGCCTCCCCTTTCAAGTATCCCTGGACACAAATGAAATTCGAATTGGTAAAATAATCAAACCGAGGTTCTATTTAAACATGTAGCAGAGAATCTATACACATATCTAAGTTCAACAGCCATAGAGAAGACGTAATTATTGTCAATCCAGGTCCAGTGTTTCAATTAAATGCAATCATGCATCATGCCATCGGTAAAACATGGGAAAAAAAATATAGAATTAAAAGTAAAATTGAATTGTAACATATGTGATTCCATTCACAAAAAAACAAATTGTTGCCATGAGAACATTTTAGCTTGAAACCTTCTCTGCTGCACTGTGATTGTGCCATTTACAGGATTTGCTGCAGACTTATTTAGCATTCTTTCATCGTTTTGCGTGCACAAATTCACTTTGAGATCAGATTTAATGAATCAGTGAGGTTGCCAGACATTCCACCATCTGTTGCCCTCAACCCGCTTTGTTTTGGACTTCATCACTTTTTGCAACCCGTCTGTCCTCACCTTGCTAAACCTATTAGAAGAGCTTGTCTGACTGGGCTAGATTCCTTCCCCTCGGCTCCATGTCCAATGGATTAGTGCAGGCACGGACGCAGCTTAACGGCGGCCGGGTCGATGATGACACTGTGGTGGTGTCCGTGGAAGTGCTGGGGCTGAGAGCATCACCACCAGGGGCACCGACCTCCATAAAGTCGGTTCTCCTGCTCACGCCGTTTTCCTTCGATTTTCAGCTTCGACTCGTCTGCTTTCATTTGGTGACATGAGAGACAGATCCACCTCCCCTTCTGACATTCTGATACTCACCGTGGGGCTAAATAAAGATCATAAGTTATGCATTTGACCTGAAATGAGATTCACATGCAAATGACGGAAAAATCCAATATTTCAGTTAGCAAAAGTGATGAAAATGTATTCAAAAGATGTTTGACTCTTTATGTATGTTTTCTCAGTACTTTGATTATATTTCCATTATTTTCATGTCCATAGAAAGACTGATGAAAAGAGAGAGAAAACATTGGCACCACATAGGCACGGGTCCAGCTTACTGATGCATTTAAGGCTGCATTGCGTAAGATTTTTTTTTAAAAGTCCATTGTCAGAAATCAAATACATATATTCTCCTTTTATGATAGCATATAAAGCAATTTGTGCAACGCCTGTATTTTTCACCGTATCTCTGGTTCCCCTTCATATGCACATAAGAATTTTGCTCTGCATGCTCCTATAGAACAATAAAAACACAACCTTCATGTTTTAGTTAATCAGTTTTTGTTTGAAGGGAAAATGAATTCAATATCTAATGAATAATGATGATTTGACTGAAAATCTACAGTCGTGGAAGCAAAATCTTTGCATTACACGTAATCGCCACTAGAGGCCAGTATGTACGCCAAACAATTAACAACGTAGCGTTAATAGTACACATTTAAAGTGTTTACCCCCGTACAATGACTCAGTCAAAGTATTTTTCTAATTGTAAATCTTATTTCCTTTGCTCAAAATCACATTAAGGTATTTTGCACAACAGTTCTCTATCTAAACGGCTCTGTGACGATATTATTTTTGGGGCTATTAACTGAGCTTCATAGGGACGACAGTAAATGAGATGATTGTTGCTGAGATTTCGCTGCATGAAGCACAAGTTTGATGCTGGAAATGATTGCAGTGGTTGTGTTGGGTGCGTGCTTTCAGGTGCAAATGTGCTTGCAATTAAGAGAAACCCCACCAGTGCAACTGATGGATGCTAATCACATGCTCAATTGACTTGATATGATGGAACCTCTGAAGGAAGCAGATTTGAATATAAAGTGTCACATCTCCACTTAAATTTTCTACTAATGTGAAAGGGTTATAGCCTATGCGGGGTATGAGAGGAGACCAAAAAAAAGATCATTTCAGTGAATTTGTGTGCTCTGTAAGACGTCATAAAAGCTTGCCATTATCCAGGGCCAGCCAGATTTTCCCAGGAGATACGGTTACATTATCTCAAGGATCCAAGATGCTAAAATATGGCATTTTTGCATCTAACTGCTCCACATTAGAGTTAAAGCTGCAGACGACAGTGTCCCTTTATCTCATGCTCTCTACGCAGATGGAAGTTTATTCATAAACTTACCGGTAAAATCAATCCATTTTCACAGTGCTGCAGCTACAAAATGGTGGCTGGAAACTGGCCCCACTTTTTGTTTTTCAGTCATCAAAGTGTACCCAAGTCAATCCCTTTAAATCTCACACACCTTTGGGGTTGTCATTGCATCGGGACTCGCATTACTGGTACATGAATACATAAACAGACTTCAGGAGAAGGAATAATCGTCACACCGTTTGGTAATCTGATGCCTACATGCACGTCTGAGGAGCCAGCGCGAAGGCAGTGCTGACATGGTGCCGCCTGGTTTCAAAGACTTAATAGTGCAACGCGCGCAGCCGCTGAGGCATTAAAAGCATTTAGATTTAAAGGGTCTTTATTGTGTTGATTGGAGTTCTAATTGCAGTTAAAGTGAGAGTGTAATTGCTTTCATTGTGATGCTTTGGTTGCGTTGGTTTAAGCACCACTTTTGTTGAGCAACAGCAGCATCTCAAGGAAAAAGAGACGCTAACAAAGTGAGACTGATGGAGGGGACAACTCGAAAGCCACCACTAGAACTACAAATAAGGTCTGAACCATCCTCAATTAAGGTGAAACTGAAACCACTAATATACATCAAGCGGTCTTTAATAAAAGTCCTCCCTGGAAAGGATTCAAAAGCCAACCTGTGACCAGAATCACACTTTTGGGATGTGTCCATTTAATTGTGGTGGCTTCATTCCGTCAGGAAAAACATCCCATCAGTAGCATCAGGGGAGAAGTGGAAACACGCTAAACTATGAGCCGAATGCTGGCACCAACATTTTCCCTCAAATAGCACAATTTGGAGCATGAACCCAACAGTGTGACCGTTCAGAAACGAGCGAGACCCAAAAGAGGGATCAGTCTGAGCCAGCAACCAATGATGATGCAGAGTAGACACAACAAAGAGGAATGATTTGGGAATTCTGGCAGGAGTGAAATGGTTGTTGGTGCAAATACTTGATGAGAATTTGCAAGTGCCATTAAAATTCAGAGGCTCAGGAAGATTCTGTGCAGGTAATTTATGAGTGTTGGAAAAGCTAAAATAAATGACTTCATTCTTCTATCCTATATTTACAAAAAATCCAGTTTGGAGAAATTCTGGATGTGGAATTGAAATGCCAACATAGATTCTGTCTTTGCTTGGCTACTGATACTGAGGCAACACCTTCCAGCGGCCGGCTGGAGAACGTCAATCTGTAAAACATTCGATGCGCCTCAGATTCTAAAGAATTAATTGGGGGCCATTAATGGCCCATGAGATATAATATGTCATCATTGGACCTTAAATCTTTTTTATTCCTTTCCCCTGCGTGGCGCTGGCATCTCCTGCCGTGTATCTTTGGATGGTTCTGCTTGCAGCTTGGCCTTTAGTAATGAAGAGTTAGGCCGTGGAAGGGAGCAGCCACCTGTGCAATATGTCATTAGAGATAAAAGATGGGAGCCACAGATCCACAGATGTGGAGATGGGGGAGAAAAAACACGCTGGAGGATGAGTGGAGAAAGACGGGAGAGCTGGGGGTAGACGAAGGACCCGCAGAGTGGATGCGACGCAGGAACAAGGAGGAAACGGGGGGAGAGGACGACCTTTAGGTTATCTGTGCATTAGCAGACTCCTTTGTGCCGCTCGGCTCCACGCGCACGACTAATGGACGAGATGGAGTGAGTCAGAGCTTTGTCAGGCACGGGAACGAAGCCTTTCTTCTCCTCGGCATGCACCCGTGACACCTACCCCCCCCCCCCACCCCCACCTGTCATTAAAACACCCAATGCTAATTTAGCCCTTGCTAGGACCTTATTGAAGCAGTCTGTGTCTCTGGATGTGATCTACAGACAGCTTATCCATCCACCGTTACATCCATTAAAAGTCCAGCTAGGGATAGTGTGGTGAAAAAGAAAGGTTTTATTTACCTACGAACACATTCACTCTGTATTTTGAGTTTCAAACAAGCTGTTTGTGAGCGTTTCAAACCCTCTGAAAAGTTCCTGGGAAGTGTTCGGAGTTCAGAGGCATTACTAGCAACATGAAACTGGGAGTCAAGCCTTTTTTCCCCAACACACCATTAACCACCTGGGGAAACTGATAGCAGAAAACCAGAAAGACCACCAACATCTTTGGCCTGCTGTAAATAACTGCAATGTGTTTCTCTAGAACTGTTCCCTTAAAAGGTGCAACTTCTTTCCTGTCTTCTGATTTACCAGATGCTCCACCAGGTCTTAGGAAACAAACATTTCAAAAAGAAGACAAAAAGCGAAAGTGGATTTCGCTGTAATGGAAGTTCTTTAATACGAAGCTTTTATGTATTTTAGGCTCATCAAAAAAATAGAACGAAACAAAAACACAGCAGGAAGTGCAGTAATGCATGAGAGCAGCGGTGATTCACCAACACTCTTTGATAGAAGGCAAAGGACGACTCTGTCTCCAACCCCCCTACAATGTTCAGGGTCTTAGTTAGCTCTAATGGAAGCTCAAACAGCGTGTTCATTACGGTAAGACCTGGGTAAAATCATTCATTTGGCTTAATGGAAAGACCCGTCTGGAGCTACCGTGGAAGGACCCGTCCTCTCTTATATTCCATTTCCTTTTCACTTTCATTCCAGCCTTCTTTTTGATTGTGCATGCTGCTGATATTTGCCAATGATGAACTTCCTGTAGAGCGTTCTCCGCTCTTGGAGGATTACAAGATCTTAAAACAGGGGGAACGCCCAGCAGGGCACCTCCTCCGAGGTTCTCTACCTTATCTAAACGTCATGATATCATATATCACCCTGCCTGCTGCAGCAGATAGATTATGTAGATGACAGGAAATCTTAAAGGAACTGCAGTCGTATGCAAACGTCTAGGCATGGACACGGATGACCGAACTCTGTCATTACTCAATGGCGGCAGTGAGAGAGAGTCAAGGGTCAGCCCCCCCTCATGAATATGTTGATGTGGGTTTCTGAGATTTGGGTGTTCTAAATTCTTCCTCCATTAACCACTTTATCCCCCCTCTGCCCTGCAGTCCTCCCCCCAAACAAGCCGCAACAGCAGAAGAAACTCCCTTTAACAAGGAGAACCCCGAAGCAGGACCAGGCTCCTGTGGGGGACCAATGATTTTCTGCTTAACCTCAGATCACATTTAGAGTGAGAGCTGCGAGACGTGTCAGAAGGTGATCTGGAGGTTAGCTCCTGTGTGTCACTGTCTTTATTTCATAGCGTTGGAATGCAGCAA
Organism: Takifugu rubripes; assembly: GCF_901000725.2. Taxonomy (NCBI): domain Eukaryota; kingdom Metazoa; phylum Chordata; class Actinopteri; order Tetraodontiformes; family Tetraodontidae; genus Takifugu; species Takifugu rubripes. The sequence goes on along the minus strand of NC_042300.1, from coordinate 1,610,140 downwards.
AGACTTTTTAGTTCCCTCCAACATCTAAACAAACATTGACATTGTTGCTAAATGTCCCAAGCCTGTGTGTGTGTGTGTGTGTGTGTGTGTGTGTGTGTGTGTGTGTGTGTGTGTGTGTGTGTGGACCTTTTGGTTTTCGTCCAGGCTCCAGATCGGAGACTTCAATCAATCAATCCTTATTTATATAGCGTCTGTTACATTCAAAATAGTCTCTAGACGCTTTCCAGAATCCCAGGGCCTGACCCCCAACAAGCAACAGTGGCAGGAAAAACTCCCCTTTAACAGGAAGAAACCTTTAGCAGGACCAGGCTCATGTGGGGTGGGGGGTCCTGCTGGTGGAAGAAGACAAATGCTGTCAGTGAAAAACCACCCGCTAGGGACCCTCTTCCTCAGAACACAGGCCACCAATAAACAAACACCTGGTGATCCAGAGTCACTTAAACCCACTCTGTGTCAACGTGGTGATCAATAGAAGTGATTCCAACAGCTCAGCACCGGTGTTGGAGGGAGCACTCGGCCGGTCGGGTAACACTTGTGCCTTTGTCGATTCCTTCTCGCTGCTGGAGGTGAGACCGAACTGTTGCGGCGTTCCTCAGCCTTTACAGTGATGACAACTAAATCCAAGGCAAACAAGCAGCACTCGTTCAATAATCAAGCGACCACAAACGTTTGTTTCTCCACAGCGATTTTGCTTAATATTAAAAAAGCCAGGCTTCTGCACCATCACATTAGATTGATTACTTGTTCGAAGAGCTCAGATAATGGCTTTCTTTTTTCTGCGGATTGTTGTGGCTCGGAGCGCCCGCCGTTCATCACAGGGCCCCTGATGGAGACGGCGAACAACTTTATTAATCACAACAATAATGGTCGTGGCCGTGACCTCAAACGCCCGCTCACATTAATGCTCCGCTAATATTATGTGCGGAGGCTGCATCTTTGCAATTATCCAGAGCCCACATTATCACTTGCATACTGCCGCTGTACTCATTTATTCAACTTACTTAGGAAGGGCCACTTAAGGCAGAACATAACAATGTGAAATGGGCTGAGTCAGCACACCAACAAATGATCAGAGCACAAAACAGCTGGTAAAGCAAACAAACAGACCCCTTGAATGATTTCCCATAAAGCCATTCATATCTGTAGAAGGGCACCTGTTTCACCAGCTATTGAGTGGTAATGTGGCCGCGGCTTGCTTGCTTTCGCTAATTTATCGATGTTTACGCTAGCAGCTCAGTGTGTGGATGATGACGTCGTCCTGTTTGCCGTGGATTCACTTATGGCCTTTTACTTTTCACCTTCATTTGAAGATTATTACAAAGAGCTGAAGAGCGTCTGAGGGTCCCTCGGGTTCATTTAATTGCTACTCAATACGTGTTATTCATCTTTGAGCCTATAAAAAAACAGTGCCCTTCCGTAAAGTTTCAAAAATGCAAAGTCAGTTTTGCTCTGCACCTGTGAGCAGATTTAATGGAAGTGCAGCAAAGCTGGTTCTGTTTGCAACCGGAGACCAAAGGGATCAACACGGAGAAGCAGATCCACGAGAGGTTCTGTCTCCTGGGATAATGGCTAAAATAGTGGATGATAGAGCGGAACGCTGGAGGCCATGGGGTGAGGAAACAACCGATACAGGAGCTGCATAGTCAGGAAACCATCCCTGGGGTTCTCCTGGTTCTCTATGGGTTTCTGGGAGATATCGTGTGTTTGGGGCAGACAGATCTGGAGCTCTTCCACACATTGTTTAGCTGAACCTCACAAACGTTCTCCCGTTTCACTGCATGAAGGTTTCTGCCGCATCATCACCAGCACCACCTTTGGTTTAACCTGACCTCTCGGAGCAGAATTCTGTTCCTAAATGGCTTCTAATCCATCCTGCAGCAGCCGTTTCCTGCCTGTCCATTTTTCTGGCTGTTTCCTCCAGTTGTGCTTTCTCTCCATCCCACACACGTCCATCCTCTCCTGCTGTTGGCTGAACTCATCCCAACACCAACGCGTTGACTGACCCACATCCAGCTAATGATCCCTGTGGATTGCTATTGACGCAGTATGCACCACTGTCTGCTTTCTCCCTGTAGACTGCACCCTGGTCCCCGTAGGTGTCGCCTCCTCCCCCCTGTTTCTCTGGCTGGTGGCCCTCATTTCAGAAACTTCTCCTCTACCTGTCGGGCCCCTGTCTGTCCCTTCTCCGTCGGGCTGTGCTGAGCGATGAAGATCCCTCTGTGGTACCTGGTGGTGCTGCTGGCATGTCTCTTCACCCCTGGACGCAGCGACTGCCAGGGGGAGTGTGTGGCGTGTGGGCTGCTCATGCAGCAGCAGCTGCAGCAAGCGTTCAACACCATGGTGAGTGTGTGTGTGTGTGTGTGTGTGTGTGTGTGTCTGTGTGTCTGTGTGTGTGTCTGTGTTCTTGTTCTTGATACATGTCCACCACCAAAATCTGCATTCTACTAGTAAAATGAGAACATTTAGGGTTGATGTTAGAGGTCAGAGTCAGGGTCAGGAGGTTGCTTGTGATGAGTAGGGAGCTGTGGAATGTGTTATGTCTATAAAGGTCCTCACAGTGATAGAAGTACAATGTATGTGTGTATTATGTGTTAATGTGGTTCTAACTGCTCAGATATTTCTTGTTTTAACCTTCTTTGGACCTGATGGGTAACTGTAGTTCTAAGCCCAGATGTGAAATGTAAAAAGATAAAATCATACTGGTTGTTGAAAGGATCAGATATGACCTCACAGTATAATGTCACTGGTCATCACAGTAGTAAGCTGTAGGCTCAGGATCAACACCCATGGGTCCGCGTTTCTGGCTCCCACTTTTTATCGATTCTCCTAGCATCTGCGGCACCTGACGCGGTGCTCTTGACCAGCAACAAACTCTCCCAGATAAAAACCAATGCTCGCCGGGGAAGTGCAAGCTCATTTCCATGACCCCACGAGACACGTCAGTGGGTAAAAATAGTCGGTGGACATCCATGCATAACAGCAGGAGCTAATTTAGCTGATAATGACGCGGAGAAGGACAGCTGGGACCTTTTGGGCTGGTTGTAATGGAAGTCTGTAATTGACTGCTGCTCCGTATCATCGGCTCGCGCTTACGCCGATGACTGACACATTTTATCAGTTCCTCATTGTGCTGTTCGCCTTCCCATTGAGCCACAGATGGAAACCAGGGAGCAATTCTATTGTTTCACACTCCAGACAGAGTGTGTGTGTGTGTGTGTGTGTGTGTGTGTCGGTGTTTGTGTGTGTGTGTGTGTGTGTGTGAGTGAGCGATAGACCGTGTCTGTCTGTTATAATGTGTTATAATGTACACACTCATGGGATGGCCAGTAATACATATTCATACGTGCTTCAGATGTGGTTGATAACACAATCCATACAGTACAGCTTTTGTTCGTATGCTGTTACCATTAAAATGTTTTCTGTCTTGTTGAATTTTTCGACACCTTAAAGAACAACTGATTTGGGGGTCTTACATCAAACATTTTTCCCTGGTGGACCACCAAATACATACATAATGTTGAAAGCACACCAGCATGTCTGAATCTAATGAGTAGCCCTGGATTGTGAAGGTCAGCTATCACAGGTCTGGCAGGTGCACAACAATAAAATAAAAGGAACATTCTATGCTAGGAATGTACCAGAATCACCTGTAACGGCATCACCGACCATCTCACAGGAGAAGTGTCCTGGTGGCTGTCCTCAGATAACTCTGCCAATTGCTGCAGCAAAGGGACGAGGAAGGGGAAAAACTCTGACAGGTTATTACTGGGCAATATTCCTCCTCTCAGTAGTGAAGCACAGCCAATTTTACTGTCGCTTGATATCAGCAAAGAAGGTAAACACAGTCACTGTGGACAGACTGTGTTATGCTCATCACATGGATTGCTCCTCCACCAGATTCAGACCATCAGCAGATGAATACACAAGTGTGTATCTGCATTTATCAGGACTGGAACACACCGGGACCACTCACTGCCAATTATTTTACCAGGAAGAACTTTGAGGCGTCAATTACGAGTGAACCGCAGGGCTTAAAGGATTAAAGAAGAGCAGAGGACGATGTGGTCTGAGGACAGCAGGAAGTTCTTCAAAACAGAAAGTTCAAATGATCTCAGTGGTGAACAAACAACGATAAGTTGAAAAAATGCTAATAAAAGTGGCCATCCTTTCCCAGCTGATGGGAGTCACAATCTCAGACAGGAGGCCAGAAGATGGGAAGATGGAGTCTTTCTTGCTATAAAAATTACGATAAGTAGGTCTGAGCAAATATCTCCAACGTTAATCTGGTGATAAATCACATTTAAAATAAGCATTTTCTTCTAAGTGTCCCCAAAATGATCACAGGTTTCTGCAGCTGTAAATAAGCTCCTGTAAATAAGTGTTGTGTGAATCGGCCATGGCATTCGTTTGTTGCATGCAGGAAGGTCATCTCCATGGTGACAGCGTCTCTGTCTCAGCAACCGTCTGCCATCCCAGAGGTAGACCTCTGTGTCCTGAGCTGAACCAGGGCCCAACTAAGTGTTGGCTTTGTGAGAGCCAAGCCTGCACAAACGAAGCCTTTCATGCATCCTCACAACCTTTGGATCCTCGGAGCCTCACAAGTATATGAGTGCACGTCTGCGTGCGCTCACACAAGCACTCGCGCTCATGAACTCCTTTAGATTGCTCCACTGATCTGACGTGGAGGATCCCCTGGCGTGCTCATTTAATTTACGATGGATAATTAATTTCCGTGGATGGAACGCCCTCTTCTCGTTGCTTTGATGTGAGCAGGTCTTCCGATAACAATGCAATTTATCTCGTTTGAGCGAGATCTGATGAGTAAATGGGATTTGCTTCTCAAACGGGGGGGGGGGGGGGGTGGTGGGATGCATATGCAGAGTGTAACTGTAGCGTAGCAGCAGCCCCGTTTCAGGCCGTTGGTCTTCAGAAAGACTCATTCACTGTGTGTTTGTAGATGGTATATATGTGTGTGTGTAGCACACAGATGGTATCTGCTGTGTTATGACATAAAGAAAAGCAAAAGCCTGTTAAGGTAAAAGGATAAACACGAAAGAAAAGTGTTTAAGAGAAAAGCTTGATGGAAAAACAAAGAGCATGATGCAAAAATAGTGTGTGTGTGTGTGTATGTGTGTGTGTGTGTGTGTGTGTAAAAGGATTAGTGCAACCCAAAAAAACAACCATGTTTTCGGTACCTCTCAAATTCTGCCTTCTCTAATGTGGAGCGAGAGAAACAGAAGAACCCTGAGAACCAAGCTGGACTCGGGTCACCTGTGTGACCTGAACACTCACCTGAGTGAAAGTTCTGAAAGCCTTGGGGGTTTTTTGCCCATGAACAGCCATTAATAGAGTAGACAGGCTTGCTATTATAGCTTCGCCCACTCAGCTGCTGTCAACAGTCACATCACCTCTATATTTATATTTATATAGGCCTCATTCCATGAGAGCCCAGGGACAAATGAGGACTAATTTCCATCTGCCGTCCTTCAAAGTGGTTTGTAATTTCCACCAATTTTTTTTGCTGTCACTCACACCTCAGACGTCGGCGTCGCCTTCATCAAATGATGGACGTTTTTGTATGGCGCCGCAACTTTCGTGTTCTTGGAAGGGCACGGGAACGAGGTCCACTAGCTATGGAGACGTGTCCTTCTCCTGGAGGCAGGTCTTAGTGCTGATTTGGGGTTTTGCCTGAGAAATTGTCACTCCCAACTTTATAGGTCCTGGAGCTTGTAACTTGGAAACTCTGAAAGAGCTTTAAAGTCACATGTCCCTGCTGACTGGTTGACCATTGACATGGTCACATGCACAGAGGGTCCATTAGCGTCTTGGAGCTTCTCTCATCAATATTTTTGCATGAGCGCTTGTGTTAATGTCCTTGTAGAAATGACCGATGATGGCGACAAACCCACAGGGAACCAGTAAACGCTGCACTTCTCCTCGCTCACACTCTGGATCCTCCCCAGTTCTGTGACATTCGTATTTTCTTCCAAAACCTTTTTCTGCTGACAGTTGCTGTTTCATCTTATTGAGGCCACAGCGACATGGCAACATGGCAAAGGCCCCAAGCGTGCACGAGAGGGCACGACTGGAGAATAAAGTGGTTCCACTTGGGAGTCAAAGTGGATGTAAAGAATTAGACCCTGCTTCCAGTTTGTGCATTCAGCAGATGTAATTAATGGTGATTTTGCAAATCCTCATGTCAGGTGACAGGAAATATTCCCCCAAATGATGGCTAATATGCTATCTCTGTTAGCCTGTTAATCTAAACAGACGTCTCTACATTATAAGGTCGTAAATATCGAAAATATCTGAGAACATGGGGACAAACTTGACCTAGTCAGATGTAGAATTATTCCAATATGGTTCTATGTCCTGTATTCAACAGCCTCACGCCGGTTTGATAAGGAGTGACGTTTACCTGCTTCACTCTGGAACATGGATCTGGCCCCAACAAGTAACCCGGCCCATCAGCTGATCTTTATCCTGCACGATCTGACAGCCACTGTTGGAGAGAAACGTGACTGGTTCATCCGCTTTCGTGGCTCCCCTCTAGCTCTCTGGGTTCCTCTGGTTCCTCAAGTTGTTCAGGTTCCTCAGGTTCCTTGGGTTCCTCAAGTTCCAAACCTGCCAGATTCACAAATTCAACAGCAACTTCCTTCTGCCATCTCACCAGTCAAATATAAAAAATCAATCCAGAGCTCGAGGTGCTGACCTTAAATCGCCCCACTGATTTTTCAAGGTGCACAACAGATTCACTTATCCCCTCATTTGTTTTTCTCTGCCCATTTCTCTGCCAACCAGTTGACACTATTCATGATATTAGTGGTACCGGCACTCACCCGCCACTGGGAGGGGGGCAATCGAGGTGTTTTGGCCTCACTTTTGGGGCGCTGCAGTTGTGTGTTGATCCAGTCTCAAGTCCTGACTGAATATTGGGCAGGGTCTCCTCCCCGGTGGCCCCTGTGGCCCCAGCACCAGTCAGAACCGTGGTGCCCAACAGTCCACAAGGAAGTCACCTCATCTTGGTGGGCTTATCCAGTGCTGGGGGGCTGTGGTAATCTGTTTTTACCCTCTTTCCAGGTGTGTTTGCTGGAGTGTGAGGGTCGCGTCTCTGGCTCACTCACATGGGAGGTGTGCCAACACGTCATGAAAGTGCCACGGGATCCCACCCCGCCTGTGGGAGGGGTCGCGTCCTCCAGAACAGGAGAGGAGCTGGGGCTGACCTCATTCGAACTGCTTGAGTCCGCAGCGGCTGAGAGCTTCCAGGATGGGGATCAGGATGAGGCGTCCTTTGAGCAGCGCAGCGTCCAGTATGACTCAGCACTGCTGGGATCTTCTGAGGAGGGGGAGGGAACGCAGGGTCGCCACGAAGAGAGGCAACCGAGGGGAGGAGAGGAATGTGGAGGTCAACAGCCCCATAACAAGGGATCAGGATGAGATCCCGGAGGCCCTTGCACTGTCCAAACGCTTTGGTGGTTTCCAGAGGGGGCGCCATGGTTACAGGAAGCTGATTGGCTCTTCCATGAGGCCATTACAAAAGCGTTATGGGGGGTTCATAGGGGTGCGCAAATCCGCCCGCAAATGGAACAGTCAGAAACGGGTGAACCAGCTACTGAGGCAGTACCTGGGCATGAGGAGCAGCCGCAGCGGCAGATTTAACGTCCCCATGACTCGACTTTGGATGCAAAACTAACTGTGAGGTGACCACAAGGGCCTCCTGCGGTCACGGTTCACAAGTCACGCCACTCCGACCTCATCAGACTCTCGCCATCTCACTTTCTCTGTGTCCCTGAGTAACAAGGAATGTTTTGACCGTGATGTTCTTCTTATTAAGCACATTTACATGCCGTTCTGTGAAATAAAAGCATTAGAGAAGTGCAATTGATTTTTTTTTTTTGGTGTGTTGGTGTAAAAAAACGGCCTGAATGTGAACAACTAGAGTTAATGTAAGGTGTTACTGAAGGCCTGGATAGATCTGCTGCTGTTGTTCATCTCACAGTGTGTTGTGTGTTTCGGAAGAGCTCCCCTCGCTTTAAAAACACGTCTGGGGTGGGAGAAGTGTAGAAAATTCCTTAGAAAGCTGGATAATTACTCGGGCACAATCTGACTTGATTTATCCGTGGAAATAGATACAAAATTCAGTTCAATTTTTTTTCCCGATGTAGTGATGTAAAAATTTCATCCGTCTTAATCATCTTCTGCATACAAAAAAGTGCTTTTCCTCATTAATCAGATCAAATTTTGACTATATAAACCGAGATCGTGTTGAGGCTGACAGGACCTCCGGTTGGTGTGGCACTAGTGCCCTCTAGTGGCCACATAAGGAACAGCTAACTTCACTGAGGTGCGATTCCTACAGAAACACAAAAATCAATTCTTAGAGACTATGGAACCCCCTTTGTGTGGAATATAAAAGCTATTAATAATTAATTATTAGTTGTTTTTAATATTCGTTTTCATCAGCCTTATAACACCTTAAGTTTCCCTTTTTATAATATTTCATTGTTTAAAATTTTCTAATCGTTATATATTTTTTCTAAATGCTGAAAGTAGGTTTCTACCAAAGGTTTCCCGATGCTCCGTGTATTTATTCGCATTGTTACTAACAATCAATTACAATAATTTAGAAGAATTTATTAAATTTAAAATAATTTTCACATACCAGTAGGAAATAAATGTGCTTCGTCGAAGCGTCAAGCAGGAGGTGTCTCAATGGCTCTGTCTTTAATGTTGCACATTAGAGCAGCCAGAAGAGACACTCTGCACGTCAGCTGGAGAGTGATACCAGGACCAGAGCCAGATGTTTCTGCTTGGTTAGCTAAAAACGGATGTTGTGCCATCACGTTTGACATTTAGCCTTCTGCACCGCCTGTAAAGTGTAAAGCTGTGTGCGTGGCGAGGGGGTATGTGAGTGCCTATAGTGAGAGTGTCCATTCAAATAAGTACAAAAAAAAACACGTGGAGCCACATTTCTGCCATGACTCCATTGTTCTTGAGTCTTCATGCAAACCGTGTATCGAGCAAAAACAATAAAGTAGTTTATTATTTCACTTGTGGACTGTCATGCCAAAGAAGGAGAAAATGAAACGCAATTTGAAATCTGTTCACGCAGTGTAATCAGATTAGAAAGTGTGATCAACTTAATCGGACCACGGAAGACAGTGCAGTTTCAGTCAAAACAACTAAAATTAACAAGACATTCAGATTGAAGTGCTTTTTAATTTGTGTTTGACAGTAAATTTAAGACTTTTTCCCAATATTATTGCTCTTACAATCTCACTCCTCTAATTCTAATCCCACGCTCGTGACTCCACCCTTGACGGTTCGAACCATTAACACTGGCTGCACGCTGACACGGGGACAGGGAGGACATCGGAACTTGGCTGAGTTCACCGAGTCTAGCTTATTTTTGTGAGTTCAGTTTCCGACAAAGTGCCAAAAAACATGAAAATTGAAAAATAACGACATGCCCCAAAGTACGTGGGCAGAAAGAGACGATTAAAAAAAATGGTATAAAATACTTGTACACAACTCAACGCACACAATATAATGTACATCATCAACCACTGTATCACCACTGGGGGGGGGGGACCTGGAATAGAGAGGACAGTCAGGCTACTATAGTGGCGCAACAGGGCAGCACGATCAGCTTTGGAACAGAGAGTATTGTAGGTTTACCACGTCACATGGTCAACGTCGGCCCACACTGAGCACCACGGCGGGTTCAGGCTTCAGGATCAAATTACAAAGATACAGAAAAGTCCGTTGGCGTTGCTTTAGCAAAGGGAAAAAACAGGTTTGAATAAAACAAAACACACAGGAAAAACAACGGCTGTGTATGGCTCCCGCGCCCTGATTTCTATCCTCTCCGTGATAAAAGTCTTTTACACTCATTCATCCATCTGCGGTTTGGTCTGGCGCCCGCTCGCTTTAGTCAGGGAAGCGCTGGCAGGCTTTCTTCCAGCGGCAGGCGGTGCACCACTGGTCCTTGCGCTCCACGCCGTAGACTTTACGGCATTTCTTGGCCTCGCCGCGGCCCTTCCTGTCCACCGAACAGCGTGGAGACGAGAGAGGAGGGGTGAGAAAAGCCCACTGAACACCAAGGCCAGAGGCGGCCGACGTCTCACCTGAAGGAGCAGTGGGTGCGGGAGGGCGACACACTTATCGGCTGGAGCCGGTTCTGTTGAAGCCACTGTTCACCAACACTGACGGACCGGCACCGGGGTTTCGCCACCTGAAGACAGAAGGGTATCAAATGAGCATTCGGTACCATCAGGCTTCCATCCATGCAGCTGAGGCTTTCAATAATGAAGGCATCTACAGGTGAATCACAATTCACACACTTCCAAGATTCCCCTCTACCATTCCCAGTAACAATCGGAGCCCTTGAGCAGGAAAAGTCCAACAAATGCTTTTGTGGGCGCCCCCTGATGGTTAAACCTGTGCTAGGGAAGTAGAACCCACCGCGGTGTTAGCGGGACCAGAGACGGCGGTGGACAGGGTCCAACTTTGGCAACTGGGGCCTCTGGTTGCTACAGATACCTGGACGGGATTGCAGGCCTGAAACGAGCAGAGACAAGACCAGCGATCAGCCCTGTGCAGCACTCAAACAAACCTCACCCTATTTTTACAGCCGATGCTATAAAAGCAGCTAATTCGAACCATCACCATTCACTTGGGTTGGACCTGAACAATCCAAATCCCAGTGCAACCAGTAAATCCCAGGAGAGAGCAAAGGTGAAACTGCACATGTGGTTAAATCATGTTCCTGGGGTGGGGATCTGGAAGGAGAGCCGGCAAGAGAGGGCTAACAGAGAGATGAGCGCAGGTGAAGTCAATGTACTGGTGCCGCCTTCTTCTCACTTCCTGTCCCCGCTGGGGCCTTCCGCCACACAGCCCCTGTCAGACCGCCTGGCTGTGAATGCTGGGTGTTCAAATGACCCTCCCAGTGTCCGGGGGGGTGGTCACTGGTAAAATGTGCTGCTCTGCGATGCATAAACAAACCCGGCGCTCGCCGGCTCACCTCCGCCTGTGTTTAATCATCTTTCTTATGGCTTGAAATTTCAAATTTGCTCCTCTCAGCACAACAAAATGGTCCCCGGCGTAACAACGGAGGAGAAATGACTGTTATCTGGAGGCCTGCGCCCGTCTCGGTAACACCCACACAGGCGAGCCACTAAAATCTAGTCTGACCTTCAATAATTCAAGCACAACAAGCAACGGCGTTTCCTCTCAGCACTCAGAAACAACATTCAGATGAGTTTTCAGAGAGCCGGCGGAGGCCAATGCTGCTGCTGTTTACCTGATAGAGATGCTCCGAGTGGATCTGCCAGAAGCTGCTGGGGGCCGACTGGCTGAGTGGGCTTGGCCGGCTCAGGCAGAGGCCCGAGCTGGAGTTGGACCTGGGCCTGTGAGCGGGAGGGATGTGGAGCCCAGGAGCTGGAAGAGAGCCGCAGTAGGTCAAGCCGAGGCGGGACGGCGAGACCTGGCCCTGAGCCGGCTGAGGAGGAGCAGGAGCAGGAGGAGCAGGAGGAGTCTGCACCGAGCTGGTGTCCACCGCCTCGCCGGAGATCTTAGTGTAGTAGAAGTCCTCCTCCCTCTGAGACTGGTCCCACCCACTGCTGCCATGGTGGGGGAAACAAGGACTCATCAACGGATGCAGCCTTCTCGAATCATCGACTCCCAAATGTGTCCTATTCCTCCATCTTGATATTTTTATGTCCTTTTTCCAGCTCTAAGATCTCCCAGAGGGCTACAGTGCTTCACACTCCTGGTGCTTTACACGCCAGATGATCCACACACAGCTTTCACAGCATCCGTGCATCTACAGAAGCTCACTTCAGCCTGGTGTTAAGCATTTAATCAACCCTTTAGTCTTAGGAAAGAGGAAGTGCCATTAAAGGTGTTGGAACCGCCTGAGTTCTCACGGTGGAGGACTTGCTGCAAATACCATCAGAAAAGCCTCTACTGGAGGCACCAGTGTGTGCTATATAGCTTCTTTTCACTAAAAAGCCATGAACAGACTGTGATTTGATGCTGCTTTTGGACTTCTTCCACATCAACTGTGGAAGTCCTAAGACAAAAATCCAAAAGGGAGCGTGAGCGGTTCCAACTCACCCCAGATGGAGAACGCGGATGTGCCGCTTTATTCCGACTGAAGAGGTCAGCACCTTCCCACAGCTGGGCCACAGACACTTGTACACCCCTCTGAACGAGCTCTGGGGGGACAGAAGGTGGTGCGGGTGAAGCAGGAGTCAGCTGGGCCCGGAGTGAAACACAACGCAGGACTTGTTGGCCTACTTTTGGCTTTTTGGCAGTACACTCGTCTCCTTGCTCCAGCTCCATATGCAGGCCTTCGTCGGGACTGCTGTCCACCTCGGTGACAGATGGCGAGGGAGCCGGGCTCACGTTGCCGTGGTCCCAACTCCAGTAGCCGCTGCTGCCGCTGTCAGACAGCTCGCCGCCGCCACACTCCATGTCGGCCGGCGAAGAGGAGCCAGCTGGGGAAAACACTGAGACTCAAGACTTGTGTGGGAGATCAGGGACTCTATTTACTGGGCTGAGGCTATTTATTCAGCTCTTTTCACAGTGCTCTTAATTGTAATGAACATTTATAGTTATATTTAGCTTGTAGTGAAGCTATTTCTACAATTATTCCAGCCACTACTTTTATTAATATTACATTTCATTATTTCCATTACAAGTTTTACAAGGTTCCAAGTTTTAAAACATAATTTTATTTATCTATGGTTGTGTTTAAACATAATCTTCCTTTTTAGATGCTGAAGCCACCCATGGTTTAATGCTACCAAAAGCTAATAGCGGCTACTGTTAGCTGTGTTGAGGGGTGGATGAAGAGACGAATAAAAGCTGAACTGTTTTAACACTGTGGATGCGTCCTGGGCTCCACTCAAGGTTTGCAGGTTTTGTTTAGGAGTCCAGGAATGCACAGCGTGATCTTTGCATTGCTGTTTTCCTCCTGCTAATGCATTGAAGCGTTGCTCAAAATATCCAGCACATAAGCATGGCTTTAATAATGACTGCTAATCTACGGAACAGGAAGAAGTTACAGGACAAAATGATTCACTTTGTTCTGTGTAAATGACCCAGAAATGAAGGTGAGGCAGACCTGGTCCAGGATCAGCTTGTGGAGGGCTCTGGACAACAGGACTGCAAGACAGACTGGTCAGCACCATGGCTGCCATGATCTCATCCATCTCCACTGATTCTGGGCTGCGAAAACTGGACGTAACACAAACAAGTGTCCTTCAGAATGGAGGGAAACATCAAGGCAACTGTGGGTAAGGGTCCTGTTCTTTACCTGTATGGAGGCTCCCTGCTAGCAGCAGCGCTGCTCCAGCCTCGCTCTGACGGGCCCACAAACACTTTCTGGGCCTGGACCGTGGTCTGTCCAAACACCTGCACACAAAAGACAGGAAACAATGAGCTGTGTCCTACCATAACCCTTTACAGGACAAGAAACAGGACAAGAAACAGGACAGGAAACAAGACAGGACAGGATACTTCTTGCAGTGTCTTGCCTGTGGTTTGACTGAGTGAAAAAGATGTAGTCGCCCATTTCTGATGGGACAATTTATTGTTTTTACCAGTGGGGACGGACGTCCTAATCAATCTGAGCAGCTGAAGAAGTCACGTCCAATGAAAGACGAAGGCCTGCTGAACAGGAACTTTTTGCTGTCACCACACTCACCTGAGTCTGCTGCCTGTCGGGGCCAACTGTTGTCATGGAGACGCAAGCCTCTGGGCCCAGTGGGTGGACAGGCAAATCGCTGCACCCTGGTCCAGCCCTACGTCCAGGTTGTATAGCTGCCATGATGTGAGGGGACACCCTGGAGATGAGACAGCAAGGGTGTGGTCAATGTCAGCAATTCAGCACCATCATGGGGAACCATGCAGGGAACCTTTCAGGGAACTTTGAGGGTTTCCAAAGTGGCCGGTAGTGGAGGCATCTACTGTGTTGTCACCAATGAATGAAGCCATTTCAGGCATACATTTTTGTTTTGTTTCCCAGATCTTACGGGTCAAATGAAACTCCAACCTCCAAAAGTTAATTACTTTCCATATATGTACTGATCACTTTTATTGAAGGGCATTCCTCCCAAATCGGAGCGTTTATAAGGCTGATATTTTGAACAGACGAGGGTTCGGGAGGGTGTGTCAAGAAGCGATCAATATTTTACTTTCTGTGCTGAATAAACGCGCTGAACTGTGCTGAAGGGAGGACAATTTTCCAGACTGCTCAGAGCTGGCTCATGCACCCATGTTCCATCTCTTTAGGCACCTCAGAGCAAAAACACAGCACCCTGAGTGATTATTACAAGAAAAACAACACACTGCTGCAGCTGAATGACTTTTCATCGGACTTTTTTTGCTTTACATTTTTATCTCCTCTGCAAGTAAACCTGCCTGAAGCCGTAATCTGACGTGTGTGTGTGTGTGTGTGTGTGTGTGTGTGTGTGTGTGTGTGTGTTTACACACAGCAGCCTCGCAGCCCATAGTGGTAAAATGGGGGCAATGTTGCATTCAAAGCACACGGGAATAATGGAAAATTAACATTCCTCTTGCCCCAAAAAATCCGGTGTTTCAATATTATGGCCGTTTCAATTCTGATAATCCAAGAAGAACGAAACTCAAACTACTGTAAACAAATACATAAATAAAACCAATATTAGCTGGGGAATTCGAAACAACCTGTTTTCTTACCCCCACCTCCTGGGAAGGCTTTTCCTAAACGAATGACGTCACTAAATATTCTTGCCATCCGTTGCTCAAAAAACACAATTTACACTTTAAGAGCACCTCATCTTTTATAAATAGATTAGCATCTTTAGCATTATGGAGCTATTCTAGGGTTGTATAGACTATGTGAAGATTTGTTAAACTTATGTTACAAATTATTAATAGATCAGATCTTTAATTGTTACTAAAACAAAGCCACTTAGATGTAGAATCTAAGTAAATAATAATTTAGTTTCATTTTTAACCAAGTATGTTACAATGACGATGATTTCATCGGAAAGTGTATTATCCGACTATTGTCCGAACTATTGAACGCAACAGGACCGACCAATCAGCGAGCAGCGTCGGTAGTAAACAAGTGGCGCCGTGTCCGTCGTGGAGGCGGAGGGCCGACGCCGATTGGTTGGAATCCGCTTTCCAGACACACACCCCCTCTCTGACAACGTGTTCGGACACGAGTTTCACCGGGAGGGACTGAGCTGGACGGAGAAGTAGGCCCAACGGCTGCAAATCCGCTAAAACAGACACCAAAACAAACCCAAACCCCCAACAGTACCGCAAATCCCACCGAATGCAGCACCAACGT